>NC_092202.1:1922500-2220000 GCF_043641665.1 Enoplosus armatus | reverse complement strand
ACTTCTAATGTACACAAAAATACATGAAAGTGGAAAACAAACAGTCAGACATGAGGAAATACTTTCTGGTACTGCAGTTTTCTGCAGACAAAAAAACCCACCAAGAGACTGCCGCAGCCATGAAGGCAATAACACACACTTCATTTCACTTCATCGCTGTTTTTACTGTCAGCCTCAAAGGTCGTTAAGGGCTGCCTTTAACGAGCGAGCAAAATAAAAGCCCCCCCCCCACCTCTCCTCCTTAACGAAACAAAATAAAAGTCTCCCCTTAACGGCCTCAAATCTTATTAGCACTGATGCTAATTTGTAATCATAACGTCCCACTGTTTCAGTAAAATCTCACCCTGCGTGAGCGAGTGTGTAAGTGTGATGAAGGCCGCACACTTAAACACACACACACACACACACACACACACACAACCAGCAAAACACAATAGAAGTCGAGCAATACCAGGCTGAACAAAGACGGGCATTGTTTTGTTGGGACTTTGCGGGGGGGGGGGGGCTGTGAGACAGGACGGAGTTACAGCTCCCACACTGCACCACACACACACACACACACACACACACACACACACACACACACACACACGCACTGTAATGGTGGTGCTCAGGCCTTGAAAAACAGGGCGTTTCTGTCTCCTTGACCTGTCTGACTTCCTGTCCTGGACAGGAAATGGACGAGCGCTTTGAGTGTTAGATGTCAGGAGCCTCTCCTTGACATGTAGGGGGCCGTCTGTAAATGTGTGTGCGTGACTGACATCCGTCAAAAGGCCTTGAAGACGTGTGACTTCACACTTACCGTTCTTCTCAATGTCGAAGCCGTTTCCTTTAAAAGTCCCTTCAGAATAAGTCTGGACGTCCGTTCTGTTACTCTCACGCTCCTCTTCCTCCTCCGGCTCGGCTCTCCTCCCTCGTAACTTTTGGGGGGGGTTGTTTGAACTCTCCGAGAAAGGGCGGGACGTCTGAGGTGCGGAAGGACAGAAAAGTTAGAAAAAGGTATCTTGGGAGATTTCAGGAATGTGCTGTGAGAGTTTCCTGAGTTTCCAGAGGTCAAGTTCCATCATCTCTGAAGATCTGCATTCAGATTGTTCCAGTGACAATGAAGCCTTAACCAACACCTCACTCAACCTCTTAATGATTACTGGAATTACAAACATTATAAACTGTGTTTCTTTGGGTGTATTCTTTTAGTTTTTCTCACCCGGAATCAAAAGACAGTTTTTAATAATGCTATTTATGAATGTTCAACCGCAGTAATGGCTTCTTCTGACTTCTATATTCTTTCTATAAGTGATTTTATCTCCTCAAATACTTTTTTAAATTGTCCACTTATTTACAACAAAGCAAGGATTATATAAAGGCCATATATATATATATAAATCATTTTGTGCAGCTTCTTTCTTACCCTGCGACCCGTCAGATTTATCTTGTGAGCCCTCGGAGGTGAAACAGCATCAGCAGGTTTGTCTTAATAATTCATATTTCTGTTCAGAATTGTCTTCCAAATCAACATCCTGCAGATACGCCCGTCAGGTTTCATCGTCATCATTGTGCTTCAGGACAAAAACCGCAAATCTTTACATGAAAAGAGCCGGAAAACAACACGCCACAGAATCCAGACACCTGCATGTGATGCAGATGGAACCAACAACTTCCTGGTTTGAAGCCACATGACCAGAAGTGTGTGTCACATGGCACCTATTAGGACTCAGCTCAGCCAATAAGATGATTCCTGATGTTTTAAAGGGAAATATAATAAAACTGTCCTGCACCAGTGATGAGTGACCAACAAAGGCCTGGAAGCTTTTTAGGTTTAATGTGTCAAAAACAAATGAAAGTGAACAAACTGTTTTTACTCACGTAGCTTCAACACTACAGCTCAATATTTTGGATAATGAGGTACATTTTACTTCCACTACATACCTGCACTCCTGAAACATACACATAATATTCCAAAAACTCAAAATACTCAAAGTACTACATCCAGAATATATCGAGGCTGCGTCCTTCAGAGCACCTAATATTGAATAAGCCTGATTAAAGGGACTTGATCACCAAATATACATAATCACAATCACGGCTCAACCTCAACAGCACGTCAGCGGTGTGAAGGTGAAACGCTGAAGCAACAGTTCAACGTGACCCAAACGTCTACAAAACGTTTCATTTTCAACTGCACTCAGCCCAGTTTCAGCGTATGTGCTCGCACCACATCCATAATTGACTGCTGGGTTATAGACTGCGTGCCGGTCAGTTCCCTCAACATGACATGCGGCCGTAACAGCGCGTCACCCGCCAGCTGCTCAGACCGGAGGGGTCCGAGATGAACCGAAGGATGGGGTGAAGAGCAGACCACCGCGTCCCAGCGTGCAGCTACACGGTGACTAAACACCCCAGCGATTTGGTGATTAGCTTCTTGTTAAATTATATTGCTTTTTCCACTGAGCTGTTCAAGAACCGCATTCCTCACTGCTAGTTAACACGAAGACTAATGAGAGGAGCATGGCGTGTAAAATGACTTTACAGCCGTGTGTTGGTGGTATACGGACAACAGAAAACAAACAACTGCAAAGACACACTGATGGTCTCACACACACACACACACACACACACACAGTAAAGGCCCTCGCACACAAGATCTGAGCGAACGTTCGAGTAAAATATGATTTGTTGCGTAAACGTAAAGTATTTTAGTTTTACAGACGTTAGATTTATAAAGTTTAAAAAAAAATAATTTGTGTGTTAATGATAGCTGTTCGCTAACGCTAGCTAAGCTGTTATTGCTGTAACTAAACTGCTAAATTGCGTGAGTTATTAAGTTATTTAGTTATCGTTTCATGCTCATTATATCTATCTGTCTGTCTATATGTCTGTCTGTCTATATGTCTGTCTGTCTATATGTCTATATATCTGTCTGTCTATATATCTGTCTGTCTATATGTCTGTCTGTCTATATGTCTGTCTGTCTATATATCTGTCTGTCTATATACTGTATCTGTCTGTCTATATATCTGTCTGTCTATATGTCTGTCTGTCTATATATCTGTCTGTCTATATCTGTCTGTCTATATATCTATCTGTCTATATGTCTGTCTGTCTGTCTATATATCTGTCTGTCTATATGTCTGTCTGTCTATATGTCTGTCTATCTATATATCTGTCTGTCTATATATCTATCTGTCTATATATCTATCTGTCTATATCTGTCTATATATCTATCTGTCTATATCTGTCTGTCTATATGTCTGTCTGTCTGTCTATATATCTGTCTGTCTATATATCTATCTGTCTATATATCTGTCTGTCTATATATCTGTCTGTCTATATATATGTCTATCTATATGTCTGTCTGTCTATCTATATGTCTGTCTATCTATATGTCTGTCTGTCTATATGTCTGTCTGTCTATATATATGTCTATCTATATGTCTGTCTGTCTATCTATATGTCTGTCTATCTATATGTCTGTCTGTCTATATGTCTGTCTGTCTATCTATATGTCTGTCTATCTATATATCTGTCTGTCTATATATCTGTCTGTCTATATCTGTCTGTCTATATGTCTGTCTGTCTGTCTATATATCTGTCTGTCTATATATCTATCTGTCTATATATCTGTCTGTCTATATATCTGTCTGTCTATATATCTGTCTGTCTATATATATGTCTATCTATATGTCTGTCTGTCTATCTATATGTCTGTCTATCTATATGTCTGTCTGTCTATATGTCTGTCTGTCTATATGTCTGTCTGTCTATATATATGTCTATCTATATGTCTGTCTGTCTATCTATATGTCTGTCTATCTATATATCTGTCTGTCTATATATCTGTCTGTCTATATGTCTGTCTGTCTATCTATATGTCTGTCTATCTATATGTCTGTCTGTCTATATGTCTGTCTGTCTATATATATGTCTATCTATATGTCTGTCTGTCTATCTATATGTCTGTCTGTCTATATATCTGTCGTGTGTGACGTTGGAGTAATGCGACCGCGCTGGAGTTCGTTTGTAGCCGTTAGCTTTTTACTTTACAGCGATTCCATTTACGCTTCAAAAATCAATCACGTGGAGTTCATTAGTGACGATTATCTTGCTGAACAAAACAGTATCATAAACTTTTGTTTGCCACTGAGTTTATTTTCTGCAATAATCCAAAAGCCAGCGGAAGAATCCCTTTTCGACGCTAACTTCAGGGGAGTCTGGAGGACGTGGACGACATCTGCCTCGTATATCTGTCCTCTCCTGTCGCCCCACCGAGGATCAACTCGTGTGTGTTCCTTCAGTATCTAACACAAACCGGTTTTGTGCAGCTGGATCAAACTACAACTGGAATCATTTATTTTTCCTAAATTTAATCCAAAAGAAACTCGAAGTTAGAAGCCAAACGGTGAACATCGGCTCTCACTGACAAACCCGAGGCGGGGGACTCTGGACGGCCTCAGGGGTGTCGGCGCGAGCTGTTAACGCACATCTGTACGCGTGTTTGTGTGTGCGGTGAGTGTTTGCAAGCTGATATCATGTGTCCGCGTGTGTGTGTGTGTGTGTGTGTGTGTGTGTGTGTGTGTGTGTGTGTGAGAGAGAGTGTTTGTAAGCTGATATCACCAGTCTGAACTTTGGCAGTGTGAAGGACAGACTCACAGGTACAGATGGAGCTACTGTGGTTTTACTTGCTGTAAGTGTTTGATGTTGTAGGCCTCCTCGCCGCTGTGTGTGTGTGTGTGTGTGTGTGAGTGTGTGTGTGTGTGTGTGTGTGTGTGTGTGTGTGTGTGAGTGTGTGTGTGTGTGTGTGTGTGTGTGTGTGTGTGTGTGTGTGTGTTTGAGGTGATAATGAAACAACTAGAATCCTGTTTGCCAGCCTCCCCTCCAGTCATTTTCCATCACATCTGGTGAATGAGGCGCACTTTGACCCCTCCATGTTCAAAGCTGCCCTAAACACACACACACACACACACACACACACACACACACACACACACACACAGTCAGAGAATGCACTGATGTACGTTTGGCTGTAAACACAACATTTCTCGGAGAAACCACATTTAGTTCATCTGTGATTAACATAGCAGTGAGATGAGGCAACAGGATGAGGAGAAAGAAAGGGGGGGGGGGGGGGGGGGCTGGTGATGGAGGGGTGGGTGTGATCGAGGGTTCAGGGAACAGACAGATTGGAGGAGGAAGGAGGGAGAGGAAGACGAAGAGTAGAGGTTGAATCAGATAGCTGCTGTAAAGAGAGGCAGCAGGACATTAAAGTGCAGCAGAGGACGAGGACCATGTGATGCGGTCAAAAGCTCCAGAAGAAGCTGACGTGGGTCTTGAGTTGCGATTGTTTTTAACATCCAAATCAAAATAAAACAACTTTTTACTGACATATGGTGGTTTATGTGCACCTGATAGTGTTTCCATGGAAACACAGAAAGGCATCTTCTTTCTGAAAGTAACTTTCAGATTCCAGATTATAAACCGTCAAATCGTAGAGAGAGAAAAAACTACTTTGGACGCTTTCAGCTGCGGCGTGAACTCAGCCAAAGAATACAAAATGAATGACAGAGGACGTGATGAGGAGGAGGAGGAGGAGGAGGAGGAGGAGAGGGAGGTCAGGGCAGGGTGAGGAGGAGAAGAGGTGTGTTTGGAGAGGGGGGAGGACGAGGAGGAAGACGGCGAAGGTCAAAGAAAATGAGAGAGGAGGATGGAGGAGCGAAGACAGACCACCGCCACAGCCCACCCACACTGCACACACACACACACACACACACACACACACACACCGTGGTCAGAGGTTCACCTGCAGTTCACGTTGACCATAACAACACCCCTGAGAAGGCGAGCGAAAAGGGAGAACATGAGACGAACAAGCAAAAGGAAAAGAGAGAGAGAGGCAGGATGGGAGTGATGTGGTATCAGGAGGGATGGGGGGGGGGGCGGGGGGGGCTCAGGAGAGGAGTCGGTCAGAGAGTTTTTAAGTCCGACGTTGCGGGTTCGCACCAAGGTCAGTGAACTAACCACACACACACACACACACACACACATCACTATTAGCATATTAAACCGTGGCCACCAAACCAAAGTGACTAATCATTACGACACTGTCTCACTCCCGGGACTCATCAGGACGTACAGGCCATCCCGCCGGACGTCCCCCTCCCCAGCAACCTTTTCCAGCTCCTCCTGGGGGATCCGGAGGTGTTCCCAGGCCAGGTGAGATATGTAATCCCCCCAGCGTGTTCTGGGTCTGGCTCCAGGGGCGGGGTGCCACGGTTTTCCCCGTTCTGGGTGGGGTCCTGCAGGTTTTGTGAATAGACCTTAGTCCGGACCGTCCCCTTTTAGGACAAAGTGTTGCAGTTGTACTTGTACTAATACACGAGCGTGTAAAGAAACACACCACGCGCTCATCAGAAATGCACTTTTATTGATAATAGGAAACACGATGCAGCGCGCAGTGAAGTCAAATACACAACATGTTCAGAGTACATTCAGGCTGCGCCTCCCAGAAAACACTCAAATAGCATCAGTCAGTCGCGACCAATCACGAAAACAACAAAGGAACCGGTGCTGTTCATGTAAAAACATACTGGAGCTGAACTGGTTTCCAGTTTCACCTTCACGTTCTTGTCCAGTGCAGTTTTATGGCATCGGGAGTTTATTACAGTCGACAGCAGAAGGATGCGCCTGTTTAAAGCTGCAGCAGAACATGTTTCACATCTGGCCACACCCCTATCAGTGATGTCACCGCAGGTGTTCTCCTTGTGACATCACTGATTAGGGGCGTGGCCGGAAGTTTCAACCCATCAGAGATGAGAGCAGCGGCAGTTTAATTCAGTGCTGAGTTACCTTTTAAAAACATTTAAAGTAACACGTTTTAATTAAGTACTTTTAGGTGAATGTGGGATTTTAAATTTAAAATAATGTCTGTAAGCAATAAACTTAAGTAAAACTCAACATTTTGTGTGTTTCTGGTCTGTGTATAGTTTTAATTCATGCTGAGGAGTTAGCGTTACTACATGTCAAGGCAGCAAAGCTAAAAGCTAAAGGCTAAAGGCTAAAGGCACGTTGCATTTACTGACAGGAAAAGACAAATATGCAGTACGAAGGCATCTTGAGGCGTTTTGGAAAATATAACTAACACTGATATGAAATAAAGTTTTTCCATTTGTTTTTTTCATTCATTTACATCAGCAGGATGTTTAAAGCTCTTTTATGTGTATAAAACTATTTCACTATTTCAAGATACTAACGCTAAAATCAAACGCAAGGCCATAAAATCGATCCATCCGGGCAAAGATCTAGTCCAGGTATCTGGTGCGTTCAGACACGTAGCACTGGGAATATTCTGGTTTGTTTTTTTCATATTTGCACACGTCACCACATTTTTTAACATATTTACACATTTTACCTGAAGGCAACAGCTGTGTCATTTAGCATAAGCTACACGACTAGCATACGCACTGTATAACATTAAATCTTTGGCCAGACTTCCTTTTTTTCTTTCGTCACTTTTATCAATAAGAGTCAAACTATTGTGGAGAACCACGACCCAGGAGGGTCCAGGTCTGCCCCTCCCTCGTCCTGATGAATGAATGAATGAATCCCCGTGTCGAACGGCTTCTACTCAAGTGCATCGTGCAAATCTGATCCATTTTCAAGTCAAACTGTCACCTGTTTGCATCCTTTCGTCTTTTTCTTTGCCTTCTATGTACAGAGAGGTAAACAAAGAGGTCACCTGAACCACAGGATGCCGACAGGAAAACACAACCCTTTAAGACCAGTAAGAGTTGCTTACATTCAAACAGGGAAGCAAAATGGTGCGCAGAAAACGACGCAGTGACACTAAATCCCTGAAAAATAATCATGGAGCACTTGATTCAACTCATCTCAGCAGCGATGTACCTGCTTCTGAGGGTTTTTAACGTTCTGCAAGTGAAGGAAATGCAACTTAACAAGACTTTTGTCTTCATTCAGCAACAGCGTGATCCAAACTCTGCAGGAAACAAATCACGAGAGTTCACGAGTACAGGGAGACCAACGTTAACATCTGATAGTGAGCGAGTCCCTCAAAAACAAACTGGATTCTGGAGTAAAAGTCTGGACTTGAGATGGTTTTTTTTAATGTGTTAACTGATTTTTAAATGACTGTGATGTATGCTGAGGTTAGCGGCGCTGGAGTTAAACCCTCAGTGACCTGGCAGGACGACGGGTTGCCAAAACTCCGTCCTATAAATGAGCTGCGTGTGAGTCCATGTGACTTTTGTTTACAAGGCCTGGTTGGCTCGTAACCGGCCGGTGAGAACCTAAAAACAAACCAAACGGGACAAAGTCAACTTTTCCACTGTGGCGAGGACCAAAGCAAACGAACCGAAACACGTGATCGCAAGAAGAAGAAGAAGAAGAAGAAGAAGAAGAAGAAGAAGAAGAAGACGCAGAAATAAATCAGAGAAGAAGAGAGAGGAGTTAAGTTTCTCTCGTCTCTCTTCTTTTTGTCTTTTCTATTACGACTTGGTTCAATTGTGTCGTCCATCTTTGTTTCCCTTCAGTTTCTATTAAGTCAGTGGGGGCTATTTAAGGACCTCAACACACACACACACACACACACACACATACACACGTGTTTGTGTGTGTGTGTGTGTGTGTGTGTGTGTGTGTGTGTCCTTATCTGCGTACATCCATCTAAAAACACGCTTTGTACTAATAAAGCTCAAACCCCGAGATCAACAAGAGCAAATCCCAGACTTAACCCGCTGAACCCTGAGAGTGCTGACAGACTGGAGGAGGAGGAGGAGGAGGAGGAGGAGGAGGCAAAGAGCAGGGGGAAGAAGACGAGGATGATGATGAAGGGGAGGAAAGGCGGAGAAGAGGAGGAGGAAGAACAGAATTTGATGCAGGAGGAGAAAGTAAGACAATAATAAAGAGGAGGAAAAGAAGGAGGATGAAGTTGAGGAAAGGGAGGAAATGAGGAGAAGAGGGAGGAGGAGAAGGAAGAAGAGGAGGAGGAAAGGGAAGGAAAGGAGAGGAGGAGGAGGACGAAGAGTAGAAAGAAGGAAGCAAACATAACACAGAGGTTGAGGTGAAGTTGTACATTTAACAACATTGAATACTGATACAACTTTGATTCGATTAAACAAAAATTCTGATTGCACTTGAAGGCAGCATCTGTGTCAATAAAGTTTACTGTAAAGTTTGACAGTTTGAAGCCGCTCAGTCACCGCCGCCTGACCCGACTTTGCCCCCTCGCAGCCGCAGGGGCTGCTGGGAAACGCCAGACGGTAAAAAGATCTTTGATTCTGCGTCGGCTTTTTTATTTTAAATTCTCCTCTCTTCACAGCGGGAGGGCGGACGAGACGGAAAAGAGGGATGAAAGAGGTGACGGAGGGATGGCGAGGACGGGGAGTGACGCACGCTGAGATCTGACAATAACCCTGGAAATGCATCCGGTGCAGCAACGCAGTGTTTCTGATCAACGGAGACACGGCGAGACTTGAATCTATCATGAAGGTGCAAATGGACACAAAGACGTCGTGTCGCATCCTCAGGAACAGAAGAGCTTCACAAGTTCACTGAACGAACTTCAGCAAGGTGACAGAAAAATACAATCAGTTGAATTCAGCACAACACTTTTCTTTCTTCTTCTTCTTCTTCTTCTTCTTCTTCTTTCCACTCTCCTCATCATCACTCTGCTGCCTTGGCTGGTCCAAAAGGTCCCACCATCTTCATGGCAGCGTAGTTCTGTAGGATGATTGAAATAACAAACACAGTAAAGAGGAAGTTTCTTTCTCTTTCATTCACTCTCGTTTGCCGTCTTCTCTCAGATTGTTACCAACACAAAAGACAGATCATTTTCTTAATTAACATTAAATATACAGATCAATATCTGATCTGTATATATTTGGGAATGCAGCAACTTCAAAGACGCTCAGATCTCCATCCACTGTGACAGCTTCACACACACACACACACACACACATAAAAGACTCAGACTTGCCGGGAAGGAGTAGAGGAAGACGCCAAAGAAGAGGAAGACGAAGAACAAGATGATGAAGAGGATGATGAACCACTTGAACCGCCTCCACAGGATGAACTTGAGGGTCTTATAGGGGGAGGAGAACCACAGGAAGGAGGTCTCTGGACGCCTGGGAGGAGAGAAGAGGATGAGAAACCATATTTGTATGTTAGAGTGTGTGTGTGTGTGTGTGTGTGTGTGTGTGTGTGTGTGTGTGTGTGTGTGAGACTCACTGAGGCTCCTCCAGGTGGGGGTTCATGTTGGGTTCGTCTCTGCCGTTGCCAGCCGGTCTCTCCTCGTGCTCCTGCTCCGTCACGATCTCCAGAGACATCTCCACCTTCCCCTGAAACAGACAGACAGCGGGTCTTCAGGGGCCGGAGAGCTGGAGAGCTAACTGCTAACAAGCTAACTGCTAACAAGCTAGTCGGTCACGAGAGCGCTTTACTTCCGCTGTTCATTTTGTTCTCGGGCTCAGAAGTGTTTGTGAACTTGGCAACTGTAAAGCAGCAATCTTGTTAGCTTGGTCGCTAAGTTTCACACAGTTTATTCAAAAGACACATCTGTAGCATCGACTCTCGACGTTCCTCATTCACTTTACTGATTTAACTGCAGTGTTCAGCCATTTTAAATGCTGGTATTTATAGTGTATTACTTTGAAAGTTAATATACAACAAAATGATTGATTTTATTGTTGCACAAACTGGAAGTGTCATGTCTGGCCTTTGAATATTTTACATATGGCTAGTTTTATCCCATTATGTGCCTTTTTGTTCTACTTCTCTTTTAAATGTGCCATTATGTTTTTAATGAAGAACATTTTTCAGACTACAGCCACGAAAAACACATTAATGAATACACAAGATCAGATGTAACTCTTCTAAACGGAGAGTTAAGTGCTATATCATCTTTTAAAGAGACGGTGAGATGGAAATGTTGATGTGCCCATAAATATCTTTTTTATTTTTAATGGAAAACTCTGCTTTGTTGTCTTCCTGGAAATGTTTTCTTTTTGCTTTTTGCGACTGTGGCTACAAATAGAAAATGGTTGAATAAAATCCTCATTAAGTTGCATCTCGTTTCAGGTCAGTGACGGTAAACTCTCGTCAGCGGACTTTGTTGAGAAAAATGAATCATCGTTCAGTTTGTTTTGATCATGAAGGGTAAGTCCAGGTTAGAGCTGACGTCGACTGTGCTGCTTCGTGTTTTTGTTTTTTATTTTACTGATGAAGAGTGTGTTTGAGTTCTCACGGCGATGATCTTCTCTCCGTTCTGCTCGCAGGTGCAGGGCCACCATCCTTTGACGGTCTTCTGCTCAAACAGAGACACCAGCTTGTCCGCCGGCTGGTCCAGCAGCTGCAGGTTGCACTTCTCTGGAGACTTGGCCGGACGCAGCATGTGGTTCAGGTCCATCACCAGGTGGCCTACAGAAACATGAACAGAGCATTCACACATTGTACCTGTAAATCTTCGTCGGCTTTGTTGTCTCAGTTTATGCAGCGAAACTGAACATTACAATTCTCAATTTACACAAACATGACGTCTCACTTCTTCACGGAGGAGCATTTGTGTTGCATTCAGGGATTAAAGTGCTAAGTTCTTCTTTTTTTTCTGTGTTTTGCAGACAAACATGAAATGCATTAAATCCCCCCCACACACACACACACACAAAGTGCCTATGAAAGCTTTACTTAGTGAATATTGTCTGAAACTGGAGACTGATTTCTAGAAAAATGTTAAAATGTCTCTTAATTACTGAACAAAAACAAAAGTTTGCAGCTTCCAGAGCCTTTTAAGACCCTCCTACGATGGACCCGAAGCAGCGTCAGCTCTACTTGTAGCCTAATTACTGAGCGAGTTATGAGTTATAGACGATCCTGCGGTGGAGGGCAGTTAGTGCACTTCTGATCACTGCTGACATTAAGTATGGAGGGATTGGGGGGTGATGAATGGCAGAAGAGAGACTAGATGTCCGCTGGAAGTGTTTTTCCAGAGTCAGCTGCAGTTTGACGGTGCGACGGTAGGAAAATGGCTGCTGTCTGACCCTCACACCGTGCAAGAGGATTAACTGTCGGCGGTCCGAGCTGACGAGCTGAAGACAGGCGGGAATGGAAGAAATGCTTTGAGGCGGCCACACAGCCGCTGACTGTACGAGGTGAATAAAGTCAGGCGGGAGAAAACGCCGGTGACAGACAGGAACAGATCAGAGTCTGGATTCCTCATCTTCATCCTCCTCTCACACCGCAGACGTACGCTCGGGCTACAAACCTCCCGTCTTTGGCGAAGAAAAGAAAAGATGAAATGAGGCGGGGGGGTGAAAGGGGAGAGGCCCGGCGGTGAGTTATTTCAGGGGACGGGGCTCGGGCAGCGTCAGGGGTGAAGGAGAGGCAGCATTTTGACAGCTTGAGAAAATAAAAGGCAGCCCTTCCTCTCTCTGAAATGTGCCAGCACAGTGGAAATGGAAGAGCGTTAATTCTCAAGACAAATGTTATCGCAGTAGTTTGTCTGTGCGCACGTCGCACATGTGGTTCCCTGGATGGATTCACCACCGGAACCGTCTAAATGTGATTTAACTGCTTTTGTACGACCAAACGGCTTGTATGTATGTTTCTGACTCACTTCAACATGGATATAATGTGATATTGTCGAGTGAATTAAAAGTGAAGAAGGCTAGCTGGGAAATGCTGTCGCTAAATCTGTAGAAACACATGTTAGCCAGTGATTTTGTTCTTGTTTATCATCCAGGTTAGAAAACCTTTGACCACCAACCAGAGACGGGTGTTAATGTGCGAGTAGATGACATGTAGAAACAGACAAATGGAAAACACACACACACACACACACACACTCAGAGCCATGTGTGTTACCGAGGTAGTCGTCGAAGGAGAACTTGTCATTGTCCCAGACCTGGATGGTCAGTTTAGGAGCCAGTTTAGTCTCAGCTTTATCCAAACTCCAGAAATGTTCCTGCAGACACACAGAAAGACCAGAGGGTAGTTTGTGTCTCTAATGCCTTGAGATGAATGTTTACATGCATTTAAAGTCACACTTTTGTTCTGCCCACTTGAGCATGAAAAGTTCCTCCACCTAGAAATGATTCGATCGGAGACGATGAGACACAACAAGAAACAATCGTAGGATAACTTTATTACTAACAAATAACTTTATTCAGACAAAAGCCCAAACCTGGAACAGGTTTCTGAAGCGTCTTCAGCTCATCTCCTCCTGTGTTGTTGTTGTTTGTGTGCTACGATGATAAATCCTTCTCTATTCTTTTAGAAACTTTGTGAAACTGTCGGATGACGAGACGGAGGAGAGCAGCAGCAGCAGCACGCCATCGACACATCTCGCACGACATCCCCACTTCCACACTGGAGCTGTATGAGTGTGTGTGTACACACTTTGTACAGGTGCAACCGTGTGTGTGTGTGTGTGTGTGTGTGTATTAGACCTATTATCGCCTCACACTAAACTGCCAGACAGTATCTGATCCCATCTCACCTTTGTGCTAATGGGCTTCACTGTGCAGCTGGTGCACACTGAGTCTCCTCTCGTTCTCTTTCCATTCCCTCAGTTGTGCTTTTTATCTGTGTGTGTGTGTGTGTGTGTGTGTGTGTGTGTGTGTGTGTGTGTGGCTGTTGTGTTGATAAAAAATATGGCTTTTCACACCTGAAATAAAATAGGTCCCCTGTGATTTGCAGCAAATGTCAATACGTCACTGTAAAGTTCCTGACAGACACTTTCTGCAGACTAAAAGCTGCACTTGCCAACTTCACACATCGAGTTCCCCTTTTTTAAAAAAAAAATTATTTTATGTTACGGACTTTGCTAATAAGCAGGACAAGTGATGATCTGCTTCTGGAAAAACTTTTCAGTCTATTAATGTTTAAGAATTTCCTGCCAGACTCCATTGTGGAAATCGGTCTCATTTAGCAGCCTGACCTGTTGTCTTGTACTGTAACTGTCACGTGAATGAAGGAGAAACATCGTGTCCTGCTGTATGAAGTCACACTTCACAAAGTAAAAGACTCAGAGCAGAACGGCACTCTGTACTCTTTTCATATGCTTCCTTATATGCTTCTTACGCTGTGTTGTCCTTTTGATAAATCTCACAATTCGGACTTTTTCCTCAGAGGTCTGGCTCTCAGTTTTTCCTGAATATCCCGCTCAAAACGTCAGTGACGTTTTGGTTTAATTTGCTGAGAAATATTAAATAATTTTACCCTCAATTACAGAGATTATGAGGCTACAAATATGAGTTTTAGCCGGGCGAACACAGTTTGGTGTGTTGCTTAACAATACGTGTGTTTTGTTTTGTTTTTTGCAAATATGCACAAAACAGCTGACAGATTCCTCTCTGACTCCTCTCTGCTGTCTGCGTTATGACTTCACACTGACGCTCTAAATCAGAGTCTAAATCCACATCATGCTCTCACACTTTCATAACAACACACACAAACACTGAGAGTAAACACACTACACCCTGTGTGTGTGTGTGTGTGTGTGTGTGTGTGTGTGTGTGTGTGTGTGTGTGTGTGTGTGTTCTGCGCTTGGCTCACTTTATCCACAAACTCCGTCCAAGTACATTAAGTTATCACTCCACAGCTGTCACAAGTAGGGGTGGGACGCCGTATACGAGAGTGTGTGTGTGTGTGTGTGTGTGTGACTGCTCTCCGCAATATCTAACAACATCAATCAACTTCCTCTTTGTTGCCAGCATGCTAAGTACAGAGTCTTGTTCAGTCCTCTCCCTCATTTCCTCCATCCATCCATCTTTCTCCCTCGAATCACATCAGCTCTGTTGGCGCGAATGTTGACTTAAATTACATGTTGTTGAATGCGATGAAGACGCAGAAGACAACTATTATCTTAAGCTCGCAGACGTATTATCTCACGCTTTCTCCTCGCTGTCGGTTGTAGAATAAAGCGTCTTTGCAATATCTTAAACGTAATATACGCCAAGGAAAAATAAGAATAATGTGAATTTTAAAAACTGCTTTTGTGTTTTTCCCTTTGTGGATAAATAAGGACTTTTATTTTTGCATATGGACTGCTTCCTGTTTATTGGATTTTAAAGCTGCTACAACACTATGGAGCTTTTTCCCCATCTTTTAGCTCATTGTTTTGGTTCACTCTCACCGCTCTCATGCCGCCGTTTTTAGTGACAAAGCTTTGATAAACTTAACTGTACACTTCCTGCCCAGCACCGAACAGCACACACACACAGTTAGCGACTAGCTGGCGAACATAGTGGAGCATTTAGCACAACATTTCACACATACGCCGTATTGTGCATGAATGTGCCTCGAAAAAACACAAGTCGACTAAAGGTGGGATTTCTATTAGAGGCAGATTTCTGAGAAAAACACACAGTAGGTTTTCTGAGTTTAACTAATGGAGCGTTGATAGTGTTGTTGATCAGTGTGACTCAGTCATTATATCACCGACCGCTGAGGTTTCTGGCTTCATAAACTCCCTTTCTGGCTCCAGCTCTGTTTTGGAGTAAAAAGCTCTCTCCGCCCAGCAGAGCTCTTATTTAAAACTCCCTCTCGGCTTTTTTCAGCCGCTCACTGATTGAGGATGCTGCTACGAGCGAGCGAACGCCGTCGTAAAACATGTCGGCAGCGGGACGGCTAAAGAGGCTCGCGTTCACGCCAAGAAAAGCAAATGACAGCCGTGTTGTTGTTCCAGTGTTCAGCTCGGTGTTATTTTAGCTCCTCACTAGATGTTTCTGTTGAGTCTCAGAGATTCAACAACTTCTAATTCACTCCTCTTTCTGGGGAAAATGTCCCTTGATTCATTTTGTTAATTGCAGGCCGCTGTAGACCTCCTGCTTTCATTTATTTACTTTTGGAGGAACATTGGAAACATTGGAAGTACAAAATAACACTAGTTACAGGTATGTAGCTTGTGTTATGTAACAAAATATGACTTTGCTTTGTTTTAAACGGATGGATTTGGGTCAGAGAGTCAGTTTTCAGGCCCATTAAAAGTCGTAGATTTCCAGTTGAAGTTCTTTAAAGGATACGACTGGCGATATTCTGTATTTTCTATATTGTCAACACATCCCAAAACACCTCACTCTCACGCACACACACACACACACACACACACACACACACACACACAGTTGTTTTTTTAAAGTCTCAGTTGATCCCTAAAACAGCTGCTCAAACTTTATTCAAACAATAGTAAATAGACCATTTGTTGGGGACTACTTTCAGCGGCGGATGAATCCACATTCGGTGCACTAGTGAGTATTTGGGGCAGCAGGACAGTGTGTGTGTGATTTAGTCAAAATAAACTACAGTGTGTGTTCATGGCACAGACTGTATATAAAGATGGCCGACACCTCCACCACAGACTGTATATAAAGATGGATGACACGTCTCCACCACAGACTGTATATAAAGATGGCCGACACGTCTCCACCACAGACTGTATATAAAGATGGCCGACACGTCTCCACCACAGACTGTATATAAAGATGGCCGACACCTCCACCACAGACTGTATATAAAGATGGCCGACACGTCTCCACCACAGACTGTATATAAAGATGGCCGACACGTCTCCACCACAGACTGTATATAAAGATGGCCGCTGGGTCTCCACTACAGAGTTATCGTACACGTCTGTTCGATCACGTCTGTTCGGTCACGTCTGTACGATCACGTCCGTACAATCACGTCTGTTCGATCACGTCTGTACGATCACGTCTGTACGATGTTCGATCACGTCTGTTCGATCACGTCTGTTCGATCTCGTCTGTACGATCACGTCCGTACAATCACGTCTGTTCGATCACGTCCGTACAATCACGTCCGTTCGATCACGTCTGTTCGATCACGTCTGTACGATCACGTCTGTACGATGTTCGATCACGTCTGTTCGATCACGTCTGTTCGATCTCGTCTGTACGATCACGTCTGTTCGATGAGGTCTGTACGATGTACGATCACGTCTGTTCGATCACGTCTGTTCGATGTACGATCACGTCTGTTCGATCACGTCTGTACGATGTACGATCACGTCTGTTCGATCACGTCTGTTCGATCACGTCTGTTCGATCACGTCTGTACGATGTTCGATCACGTCTGTTCGATCAGGTCTGTTCGATCACGTCTGTACAATGTTCGATCACGTCTGTTCGATCACGTCTGTACGATCACGTCTGTACGATCACGTCTGTTCGATCACGTCTGTACGATCACGTCTGTTCGATCACGTCTGTACGATGTTCGATCACGTCTGTTCGATCACGTCTGTACGATCACGTCTGTTCGATCACGTCTGTTCGATCACGTCTGTACGATGTTCGATCACGTCTGTTCGATCACGTCTGTACGATGTTCGATCACGTCTGTTCGATCACGTCTGTACGATCACGTCTGTTCGATCACGTCTGTACGATGTTCGATCACGTCTGTTCGATCACGTCTGTTCGATCACGTCTGTACGATCACGTCTGTTCGATCACGTCTGTACGATCACGTCTGTTCGATCACGTCTGTTCGATCACGTCTGTACGATGTTCGATCACGTCTGTTCCATCACGTCTGTACGATGTTCGATCACGTCTGTTCGATCACGTCTGTTCGATCACGTCTGTACGATCACGTCCGTTCGATCACGTCTGTTCGATCACGTCTGTACGATGTACGATCACGTCTGTTCGATCACGTCTGTACGATCACGTCTGTACGATGTTCGATCACGTCTGTTCGATCACGTCTGTTCGATCTCGTCTGTACGATCACGTCCGTACAATCACGTCTGTTCGATCACGTCCGTACAATCACGTCCGTTCGATCACGTCTGTTCGATCACGTCTGTACGATCACGTCTGTACGATGTTCGATCACGTCTGTTCGATCACGTCTGTTCGATCTCGTCTGTACGATCACGTCTGTTCGATGAGGTCTGTACGATGTACGATCACGTCTGTTCGATCACGTCTGTTCGATGTACGATCACGTCTGTTCGATCACGTCTGTACGATGTACGATCACGTCTGTTCGATCACGTCTGTTCGATCACGTCTGTTCGATCACGTCTGTACGATGTTCGATCACGTCTGTTCGATCACGTCTGTACAATGTTCGATCACGTCTGTTCGATCACGTCTGTACGATCACGTCTGTACGATCACGTCTGTTCGATCACGTCTGTACGATCACGTCTGTTCGATCACGTCTGTACGATGTTCGATCACGTCTGTTCGATCACGTCTGTACGATCACGTCTGTTCGATCACGTCTGTTCGATCACGTCTGTACAATGTTCGATCACGTCTGTTCGATCACGTCTGTACGATGTTCGATCACGTCTGTTCGATCACGTCTGTTCGATCACGTCTGTTCGATCACGTCTGTTCGATCACGTCTGTACGATGTTCGATCACGTCTGTTCGATCACGTCTGTTCGATCACGTCTGTACGATCACGTCTGTTCGATCACGTCTGTACGATCACGTCTGTTCGATCACGTCTGTACGATGTTCGATCACGTCTGTTCCATCACGTCTGTACGATGTTCGATCACGTCTGTTCGATCACGTCTGTTCGATCACGTCTGTACGATCACGTCTGTACGATCACGTCCGTTCGATCACGTCTGTTCGATCACGTCTGTACGATGTACAATCACGTCTGTTCGATCACGTCTGTACGATCACGTCTGTACGATCACGTCTGTACGATGTTCGATCACGTCTGTTCGATCACGTCTGTACGATGTACGATCACGTCCGTTCGATCACGTCTGTTCGATCACGTCTGTACGATGTACGATCACGTCTGTTCGATCACGTCTGTACGATGTACGATCACGTCTGTTCGATCACATCTGTACGATGTACGATCACGTCTGTTCGATCACGTCTGTACGATGTACGATCACGTCTGTTCGATCACATCTGTTCGATCACGTCTGTTCGATCACGTCTGTTCGATCACGTCTGTTCGATCACGTCTGTACGATGTACGATCACGTCTGTTCGATCACGTCCGTTCGATCACGTCTGTTCGATCACGTCTGTACGATGTACGATCACGTCTGTTCGATCACGTCTGTACGATCACGTCTGTACGATGTTCGATCACGTCTGTTCGATCACGTCTGTACGATGTACGATCACGTCTGTTCGATCACGTCTGTACGATGTACGATCACGTCTGTTCGATCACGTCTGTTCGATCACGTCTGTACGATGTACGATCACGTCTGTTCGATCACATCTGTTCGATCACGTCTGTTCGATCACGTCTGTACGATCACGTCTGTTCGATCACGTCTGTTCGATCACGTCCGTTCGATCACGTCCGTTCGATCACGTCCGTACGATCACGTCTGTTCGATCACGTCTGTTCGATCACGTCTGTACGATGTTCGATCACGTCTGTTCGATCACGTCTGTTCGATCACGTCTGTACGATGTACGATCACGTCTGTTCGATCACGTCTGTTCGATCACGTCTGTTCGATCACGTCTGTACGATCACGTCTGTTCGATCACGTCTGTTCGATCACGTCTGTACGATCACGTCTGTACGATGTTCGATCACGTCTGTACGATGTACGATCACGTCTGTACGATCACGTCTGTTCGATCACGTCTGTTCGATCACGTCTGTTCGATCACGTCTGTTCGATCACGTCTGTACGATCACGTCTGTTCGATCACGTCTGTACGATCACGTCTGTACGATGTTCGATCACGTCTGTACGATGTACGATCACGTCTGTTCGATCAGGTCTGTTCGATCACATCTGTTCGATCACGTCTGTTCGATCACGTCTGTTCGATCACGTCCGTTCGATCACGTCTGTCCTCACCTTCCTGTCGACGACACAGAGCTGCTCTGCTGGTAGATAGTGGAACGGGAACAGGAACCTGTAGTTGAAGTTTCCCTCCCCGCCCAGAGAGCGGTAGTGGACGTCCGTCTTCTGCTTGTTGTGTTCGTGTCCGTCGAGCCAGCTTTTCACAATAAAAGAGAGATGTTATTACTCTTCTTTTATTTCATTAGTGAGGTCATTAATATTCACCTGGTGAAAGTTGCTACAGACCCTTTGATGTAGATGTCGCTCATTTTCTCCCCGCTGACGCTGACATCATCCAGGATGACATCACTGGTGTTCCAGATGATGCAACGCAGGAAGAACCTGAAGAACCGAAACACACGTGACCACCTCAACTATTGATGCACTCACTGGTGTATTGATTACTATTGGTTTATTGATTTTATTCATCACTCTGTCTTTTTAACTGACATACTAATTGATTGACTGATGAAGTGATTGATTCATTGACTGATTGATTGATTTACAACTTGACTGAATGACCGGCTGATTGACATACTGATTGATTAACTGACAAACTAACCAAGTAATTTACACATTTATTGACTAATTGATTGATTGATTAACTGACCGACTGACTTGTTAATTGATTGATATACTAACTTACTGACTGACTGATCCACAAACTTATTGATTGACTGACTGACTGACCTTCTGACTGATTGATTGACATTCTGACTGATCGATTGATTGAGTGATTGATAGGACGTCTGATTCCATCTCAAACATGTGTACAGTACACTTGATGTCTGTGTGTGTGTGTGTGTGTTCCTACTTCTTAGCCTTGCGTGGTGTGATGTTGAAAGGGGGTCCAGGGGGTCCCAGGGACTTGGGGAACAGGTCCACCCACATCATCAGACGCCCCTGACGGACAGCAACAACGACCAATCAAAAGGCAGGAATGATCACAGACAAAAACAACCGAAAAGGAGGTAAAAAGCAGCCGACGGCAGACGGACAGACGGACAGAAAGGGGACACACACGCGATGACACTGAGTGAAGTTACCTGCTCGATGTCAGGCTGCAGCGGGCTGTATAGTGGTCTGGTCTCCACATGTTCAGGTACAAATCCCAGTTTCCTCAAGATGCAGAGAGACAGTCGCTCCTTAATTGGACCGAGGTGATGTTTAGACACATTTTTGTCCTCTGAAAGCACACACACACACACACACACACACACACACACACACACACACAGGCATGTGAAACAGCAAATCCAGGTTTAAGTGTAGGTCATAGGACTCTCTAAACGACTGTTAAAGCTCTCAGAGTGGAGAATGGAAATACAGGATACTGGGTGTACTGGGAGGAGAGCAGTTCAGGAATTATTCATTATTCATACACACACACACACACACACACACACACACACACGCACACCCTTCAGTACTTTGCTGATTGACTCAGACTCCATCAGATCTTCCACCATTAAAAAAAAAGTAGTTTTAATGAAAATACAAACTGCACAGATTTATATCGTCCACATATTCGTGTGTGTGTGTGCGTGTGTGTGTGTGTGTGCGTGTGTGTGTGTGCGTGTGTGTGTGTGTGTGTGTTCATTGGTCTCTGCATCGTCTCTGAATGAGGAAAATCAGTGTTGCTTCCAAGCAAAACTAAAATATCAAACTAACATCAAAAGTTTATGACCGTAAACTTCGAGTCACCTCGACTGTGAGGAGGAGGAGGGGAGAGGAGGAGAGGAGGAGAGGAGGAGAGATAAAGGAGGAGAGGAGGAGAGATAAAGGAGGAGAGGAGGGAAGAGGAGGAGAGGAGGAGAGATAAAGGAGGAGAGGAGGGGAGGAGAGAAGATAAAGGAGGAGAGGAGGGAAGAGGAGGAGAGGAGGAGAGATAAAGGAGGGGAGGAGGGGAGGAGGGAAGATAAAGGAGGAGAGGAGGGAAGAGGAGGAGAGGAGGAGAGATAAAGGAGGGGAGGAGGGGAGGAGGAGAGATAAAGGAGGAGAGGAGGGAAGAGGAGGAGAGGAGGAGAGATAGAGGAGGGGAGGAGGGGAGGAGGAGAGATAAAGGAGGAGAGGAGGGAAGAGGAGGAGAGGAGGAGAGATAAAGGAGGGGAGGAGGGGAGGAGGGAAGATAAAGGAGGAGAGGAGGGAAGAGGAGGAGAGGAGGAGAGATAAAGGAGGAGAGGAGGGGAGGAGGGAAGATAAAGGAGGAGAGGAGGAGAGATAAAGGAGGAGAGGAGGGGAGGAGGGAAGATAAAGGAGGAGAGGAGGGGACAGGAGGAGAGGAGGGAAGAGGAGGAGAGATAAAGGAGGAGAGGAGGGGAGATACAGGAGGAGAGGAGGGGAGGAGGGAAGATAAAGGAGGAGAGGAGGGGAGAGGAGGGGACAGGAGGAGAGGAGGGAAGAGGAGGAGAGATAAAGGAGGAGAGGAGGGGAGATACAGGAGGAGAGGAGGAGAGATAAAGGAGGAGAGGAGGGAAGAGGAGGAGAGGAGATAAAGGAGGAGAGGAGGGGAGATGAAGGAGGAGAGGAGGAGAGGAGATAAAGGAGGAGAGGAGGGAAGAGGAGGAGAGGAGAGGAGATAAAGGAGGAGAGGAGGGGAGAGGAAGAGAGGAGGGGAGATAAAGGAGGAGAGGAGGGAAGAGGAGGAGAGGAGAGGAGATAAAGGAGGAGAGGAGATAAAGGAGGAGAGGAGGGGAGGAGGGAAGATAAAGGAGGAGAGGAGGGGAGAGGAAGGAGGAGAGGAGAGAAAATGAAAAGAAAGGAAATGAAAGGAAATGAAGAGGGTAGGAGATGAGACAAAAGGAGAAAAAGGAGGAGAGGTTAGGAGAGGAGAGGAGGAGACAAGGAAACAACACAAGGAGAGGAGAGATATGAAGAAACGGGTACGGGAGAGAGAGAGAGAGAGAGAGAGAGAAAGGACAGAACAGAAATGAACAATGAAAAAGGAGAGAAGAGAGGAAGGAGGACGACAGGAGGGTAGAAAAGGAAAGACGGGAGGAGAGAGAGGAAGATCTGAAAAGAGTAGAAGAGAAAGCAGAGAGGAAGATGAGTGAAAGAAGGACAGAAGGAGAGAGAGGAGAGCAACCACAAGTAAGAAAGAGAAAAAAAGAAACCAGAAGAAACTTGGAGGAAAGACCGAAATGAAAACAGAAAGACGGGAACGTGAAAAGGTTAGCGATGGAGAGAAAGTATAGACCTCAGATCAGAGGTGGGAGGAGGAAGAGGAGCGTGGCCTCTCGGCCAATTAGCAACCGCTTTTGACGGACAGCAGGCTGACGCACGGTAACCGCGGCAACTGTGGAAAGAGAACGCGGCGGCGCTCCTCGCTAACCGAGAGACGACCACGATGTTGACGTTGGCTTGTGCGCACACACACACACACACACACACACACACACACACGCACACACAGCTGTACCATAAATCACCAAAACGACAACCATGACCCCGCATCGCACCAGCCATGGAACATGTGTGTGTTCAGCATGTTCAGTGTGTGTTCAGCATGTGTATGTGTGTGTGTGTGTGTGTGTGTGTGTGTGGGAGTGAAATGAATCTTGAATATTTATCTCATCGCTCTGCTTTTCAGGTGGTCCTGTGGTTTAACTCCCCCCTCCATCCTCCTTTCCTCCCCACTATCCTCCCCCTCCCTCCCGAGTTCTACAGTTTTAGTAGCAGAGGAGGAGGATGGAGGCAACAGTAGAGAGGAAGAGCAAGGACACAGGAGACGAAGGACAGAAAGAGAGGAGAGAGGAGAAAACAGGAAGGAGGACGTGAGGGAAAGAAAGAAGCAAAGGGAGGAGAGGAAAAGGAGGACGAGAACAAAGGGAGGAAAGAAAGGATGGAGGACATGAGAAAGGAGAAGACAGGTGGAGGAGATTCAGAAAGACAAACTGCTGCCCGGGTTCAGCATGTAGACATGAGTCCTCAAGTTTCCTCCTGTAACTTGGATCAAAACCTGTATGTGATTTCTCATAAATCTACTATAGATAACAAAATCAATACAGGGGTGATGCAACAATAACAATAATAATCAACGAAGGAGGAAGAGGAGCAGCGGGGTTCGAAGAAGAGGTGAGTGGAAGAGAAAAAGGCTGAAAATCGAGCAATGAGAGGGAGAGACGAAGAAAAGGAGCAGAGGGAGATATGGGTGGAGTGGGAGTTCAGTGCAGAGAGATTTATGTGCTGTGAATTTACTGAACACACACACACACACACACACACACACACACACACACACACACACACGAATATGTGGACGATATAAATCTGTGCAGTTTGCATTTTCATTAAAGTGACTTTTTCTTTTTTAATGGTGGAAGATCTGATGGAGTCTGAGTCAATCAGCAAAGTACTGAAGGGTGTGTGTGCGTGTGTGTGTGTGTGTGTGTGTGTGTGTGTGTGTGTACGTGTGTGTGTGTGTGCGTGTGCGTGTGCGTGTGTGTGTGTGTGTGGTCAGTGGCGCCGATGATGCAATAATCAAACTGGACCTGAAGCTTTCCAGCCTCTCGCTCTCTCTGACTCTCTGTTGCTTGTTTTGTTTTCTAATTAACTTACTGACCCGAATCAACAACAACAACAACAACAACAACAGAAACTGAATGATTGGTGTCCCCAAGTCTCGTTGTGTTGACGTTTGTGTCTACTTCCTTTCAAATATCTTTATGTATATTTTATTTTATCCATTGCACAAAAACCAACAACAGCACAGAACAGCTAAACTAAACAGTGAACTTAACAGCTGATTCATTACAGCATATATTAATTAAGCGCCTTCATTTGTCATTCGGCACTCACCGAGGTCTGCAGCCGTGTACTGGTCTCCTCTGAAGTGGACCACGTCGTCTTGGTAGACGGGCTTTCGCAGGTTTCGTCGCTCACACACTCTGAACAGCAGCTGCCTGGGTGTCAGCTGGTCTCGCCACTGGTTTACCCCCGATCTAATGGGCGAGAGACATGGACAGAGAGATAGAAGAAACCAGACAGAATCTAATTCAAGTCTTTATTAGAAGTCAAGGCGGCTACTCACACACAGTAGGACTGCGGGAGGCCACACACGGCTCCGTGTCTGGACAGGAAGCGATTCTCCAGGTCGATCACCGTCTCTCCGATCTTCTCGTCTTTGGTCAGCATGTCGTGGTCGTACAGCATCACCCGCAGGTCCTTCTCCATGGGGAGGGTGCAGGTGAGCTCGAACATCCTGGAGGGAGAAAAAGAGGCGACGACAGTCAGAGCTCTTTGTGACGGGACATGATGGGATGGGACCCATACCTCCTTTGGGTAGCCGTATTGAAAGTCCAAGCCCCCTTTTTTGATTGCATGACTGTACCCTCTGATAATAATCAGTTTGATTGCATGTAAATGTGATCAGATGCTGTTTTCAATCAGTCATATTCAGTCGTAAGAGGCTGCAATGTGCGACAAAATCTCCTGAAGAAGAAGAAGAAATCTGCTCTATTCCTCTCTGTAATTATATTGTGCAGAGGTGAGAGTCTTCACCTTCATGTCCAGGTGAAGATTGAACCTCAACAAGTACAAAAAAAAAATGTCTCGTCATGTGCAGAGTTTTCAGTCAGACGTCAGTTTACAACAGTGTGAGCTCTGATGTGCTCTGCGCCTCCCTCTGTGTTTGGTGTGAGTGTAGCGACCCCTACTGGCGTAGAAATGAAAAAGGGACTCCGAGGGAAAGAAAGACAGAAGAAACCATGAAGAGATTGAGAAGGAAAAGTGATCAGATAGCGAGTAACACACTAAAAATACATCTGTCAACCTGTCAAACGTAAGCAGTCACGCTCCTCAGCCTCACTGCACAGCACGTGACGTCCTCGTGGAAAAGATCGCCTTGGTTTCGATCTGAGTAATGTTGTTGCGCTGGAAAGAGCAAATCCACCCATCACTTAACAAGTGAGGATGAGGATGAGAATAGCCTGGAGGTTTCTGCAGTGCAGCAGCTCCACTTTTGGTTTTCAAAGTCTCAAACTAAAACCACAATTATATGTGACGCAGTTAAACTTAAAAAAGACCTCAGAGGACCCAAAAAGCTTCAAGGTAACAGGTGGTTTTCCTCGGACCTCCAGACTTTCAGGGGTGGAGGACTAAGGGCCTTTAAGAGCAACTTAACAATCACCACGAAGGGTCAGTTCGGACACACAGCTAATTTTTGTGGCATCCAGTCGTGGCTAAACTTTTTTTTTTTAAAGGATTTTTGATAAAGCGGAGGCTAAAAACGATTCAGTTTGTCAAAAAACGTACATGTTTCATAACGTACAGAAACTGCAGACTGAGTCCTCGTGGATTTTATTTTGTTCATGTTACGCGACTGAGAGGATAAAATGAGATATGAGACGAGATATGAATTCAAATCCCCGCCCCTGTAAGACATCCTGGTTTCATGCAGCGTCTGCTGGTTTACACACGATAACAGAGATCTCATTCCTGTCTCCGATCTTACGCCAGTCTGGACCGGACTCTGTGGAAGTCTGCGGACTTGATGAACCGAGGATTTGGACATTCTTCAGCACTCGCGGACTTCCCACCAACATGTTGTCCACGAGTCTGCGAGTTTGGGAAAGTACGGACTTTTTGGTTTCAGCCAGAGAGGGAGACGTTACGTACTTTCCAAAGACGGGGTCCAGGGTACAGGGGATGTAGTTTTCATGGTCGTTGATGGTCTTTTTCCCCAAAGTGATCTTCACATAGGGGTCACACTGAAAACAAGAGAAACTTTCATTTAACTCATTTCTTCTCCCATCACCCTCTTTCTGTTGCACTTGATGAAACGTCCATATCCAGCCACGTCTTTTCATCTTAGCATCCTCAGGATAGCAGTCCATTGAATATTATAGTGAAAATAATAATCAGATTCTTCTATCCCCCCCCCCACCCCCCTTCGTACCTTCCCGTTAGCGTCTTTGGGCTGCAGTCCGTGAGCCTGGATGATGTAGACTCGCACCAAACACTCCTCGAGGCCGTTGGGAGGAAGCTTTCTGAACTGTCTGGGGGGAGCCGGGTCCGAGGGGTCGTCCGGCAGCGGGTAGATCTTAAACATGCCCTGGTTAATGGGGCGGGGGGTAGGGGGGGGGTAAAAGTAGACAAGACAGGAGGTAAATAAAGCATTTAAACTCAGGAGAGTCAATGTGCTCCAGAAAGCAACACAACAGAGTAAAGAGGGACATGACGTCATTTACTCCAACAAAATCAAACCTTTACCTTGAACTCTCCCACCACTGAAGGATCTTCTCCTTCATCCTGAGTCTTTCCTCTGTGCAGCTTGAAAGTCTGACAGAAATCTGAGAGACCTTCGAAACCCTCGACCTTCTCCAACTCCCGGTCATACACCTGAGGAGGAGGAGCGGAGTTTATTACAGAGGGCCGAAGAAGATGATCAAATAAGGCTGGAAGCTGAGAGAAAGGGGGGGAAAGGAGTAAAGGAAAACAGGTGGAACTGGGAAGGAGAGATGAGACAGAAAGACGAAAATGAGATAAGGAGGACGAGAGGAAAGAGCGACAACATGACATGTACCAACGTGTTTCCGTGTTCATGCGAATAATCCATTTCTACAACCACACGGTGTTCTGCAGTTTAATCTTTAATCAGAAACACACACGCGGTGGTATTTACGTCAGAATCGTCTTTATTTTTAACAGCAGGTTTTCATCATCGGGTTGCCAACAGAACACACATTATTCTATATGGCATCATAGCTGAGTATTGGCCGGTGTAATTCCACTGGTATTGGATTCAGGCTCCAGCCAAAAGCTGCTCAACACTATATTACACTCACACTGCGGCGGCGCTGGCACGAGGCAGAGCGCGCATGTGTGCTAATGTGTACATACTGTATCTGGGCAGGGACGTCTATGTGTCAAAAGCACAAAAAGATTAATTTGTTTTCATTAGTGGTGTTTGTTTACATCAATCACGCTCACATTCCCTCATTCTTTTCCTATCAGGGAAGAGCGACAGCTCTGGACGGGCCCGGTCTCCGACAGCCAGCTGGAAACAGTGGTTCACTTCAGCACCGGACTCGCAAAACTGCAGCGCTGTTAAGGAATAATTAATATTTGTTTCATCCCCCCAGGATTAGTCAAAAGGTGTAACGTTATGGACGTAGCGTCCTGCAGGGATGATGTATTTCTGTAGGCCAACCAGGAGTTAGCATCGCCCTGGTTCCCTCAACAAAAAGCCAACGGGATTTTTCCATTTTCTGTTGTGGATTTTTGCAGAAAATAAACTCTGTGGCGAATAAAAGTTTATGATACAAAATAATCTCCACAGATGAACTCCACTTTTATGATTTTTGAAGCTAACGTTAGGCTACAAACGAACGACACCGCGGTCGCATTACTTCGACGTCACCACCACCAAGCTTCACTTTTAAGAGAATATAGACAGAAACAGATATATAGATATATAGATATAGAGTGTAAACACAACAAGGCTGTAAAGGCGGACTGGTGAGTAGATGACAACCTCTGCTGTCTCATTTAGCCAGTTGTTAGCAAACAGCTTTTATTTTAAAACCTTCAAAATTCACGAGTGGACGTATCTACTGATGTATTTTATGTCGTAGAACAAAACGTGAAAGTCTCTTAAGCTTGTGTTCACCACAGAACTTCTTTCAGGCATCAAAAGACCTGCCGACTTTGAGACGAGGGAACTGGAAGTGATAAAATGATCAAATAAGCAGCACTCTGATGAAAGTAGCTCCATCTTCAACCAAAAGGGAACAAAGAGGCTAGTTAGGAGAGAGAGATGTGGGGAGATGAGGAGAGAGAGGAGGGGGGAGGAAGATGAGAGGAATGAAGGGTATATGGTCTCAGATTTGGGTGGAGAAGGGGTGAAAGAGTTGGAAAAGCAGGGTGAGGATGGGGGGGGGGGGGCAGGACAAAGAGAGAGTGATGAGGGGGATGATGTAAACGAAAGAGAGGTCTGGAAACAGCGGTTCATTTCACTACTTGAACACCAAACCCAGTACCGAGGGAGACGGAGGTTCAGACCAAGCTGCTAGTAGACGATGTTGATTCATTTGACAGAACAATTCAACTGCATCCTTCGCAAAGTATAAGCAGACCTCTCCAACAATCTTTTTTATTCGCTCTCTTGGCGATAGCCAGACAGCCGGCTAACTTAGCGTAGCACAAAGACCACCGGCCTTGCTGCCAATTTGTCCCAGCGGCCCGAAAAGCATTTCCCACATAGACCATCATGATAAAAGAACTGTCTGTAAAGCTGTTATCACTCGCTGTATTATGAACTGTCAAGCCATAAAAGTTTCATATTTGTAAAGCTTTCCCAGAGTTTAGAAAAGGGTTTTTGTTTTTTGTACTTGAATAGAATGGCCGCCATCTTGGAATCCATCCTCTAAAGCTCACTAACTAACGGGCATCTTGCTTCTTGGTTTACTTCTTGTCTCCTGCACGTCATGACTCACATTTCTAAGAGTCAGAAACTGTAAGATCAGGTTTGTTGTTGGCTGTAGTAATCGGAGATGGTGGGAGATAATGATTTCTAGGAAGCAGGACAGTGCCTGATCCTGATTAGTCAACCTGCGATGGTGAAGATGGTGAAAAAGAGACATTCATCATCTGCACGTTTATACGCATACAATGTCGGAGGACCACAAAATAATCTGATAATCGAACCATAATTGACAAAACTAAAGGTTTTTTTCAGGTCTTTTCTTACCGTTTACTCACTCAAAAGATTGCTGCACTTCTTTAAATAGTGAGGCTACAACAGAAAACAAGAGATAACTTTTAAAATGTGTGTAAAGGTGAAGCTGAAGTTGAGGAGGTTAGAGGTGTGAACGCCTCGAAGATGAGTGTGGAAACACTGGCTCACTGGGACACAACAAATCCTGATCCTCCTGCAACAAACCCGGCACCGGAGGAGACGGTGACAGGAGGGAGGAGGTGAAAAGGGAAGACGAGAAGCGAACAAAGTCATAACAAGGATGGAAACAGCAGCGTCTTTGTGACAGAAGCGAAAGCAACCAGTTCGACTGTCAAGGAAGAGAGGTGACGGAGGGGTGAGAGTGTGGAAGGAGAAGGGTGAGACAAGGACAGACAGAGCTTCTGACTTTACTGAAGGAAGAGACAGGAGATTGAAAAGGACAGCACACAGAAGGCGAAGAGGAGGGAGGAAGAGAAAGAAAACAGGAGAGGAAAAATAAAACCGGGCGTTCAGGTGATGTGATGCAGTTGGCAGCCATGTTGGAGGCCCACAGCTTCAGGAAACAGTAGTTTTCTGACTTAATGATACGTCTAAGATTCAGTTTAGGTAACTTCAATATATATAAGTCTCATCTAGCTGTAGCATTTAGCTAACACTCACAGTCTAATATATTTGGCAGCAACTAGCATTAGCCGACTCTTGTCTCCCAATCTACAGTAGAAAAATAAAAGAGTCCATCTTGGCATCATAACTCAGTCAAATATGAACACACAGACATGATACACATATTCTTAGATTCAGTGGGACCTCCAATGTCCACTGCACATAAACCTCCATAAATCGACTTTGAATTCCTAGAAAAAAAGGCACTCCTTATTACAGAACTTGCTTGAGAATTATGACATTATTAAGTTTTCTTCAGTATTTAAGTAATCCAGTGATAGCGGTCTGAACGTCCATGGGTACACTGCAAACGGGAATCGCTAACAGCTAATTCAGCATACTTATAGGGGGCATTTTGTCTGGGGGGGGGGCCCCACAGTGTTGGACTTTGTTCTAAACCACCGAGAGCTGATTTCTGTTTTTATAGCGAACGTGACATTTTCTTGCGCTTTGGGGGAAATAAGTTGCTGCCATCATCTGCGCTGGACGATCTCCTTGGGATCTCTCGTTTGCACGACTGGTTGTGATATATTTAGCCATTTCCACAGCTGTTTTTCTAGCGGACCTCCATGATGGCGCCGGGCGAGAGAACTAAATTGCTGATGCGACTGCAAAGGAGATGGAAACAGAAACAGAAAGGTGACAGAAAAGGAGGGGACAGCGCAGCCGAGGCCGAGAGGAAAGGTGAGGATATTAGGAGAGGGAGTTTGTCTCGGGTCAAAGCGAGGCTGGAAACTGTGTCTCAGCTGACAGTAGCAACCAAAAAGACGTCGAAGGAGGCAGGAGGGCGAAGAGAGAGGAGGTGGCAGCGAGGGGTGAGAGGAAGGTAAAGGAGGATGGAAAGGTTGGAAACAGTGGCTCACTTCCCTGTGACAGTAGCAGATCTGACTAAAGGGGTTGTCTAAGGAACAGGAGACGAGAGGGGAGAAGAGGAGGGAGGGAATAAATAAAAAGGAGGCGTTGGCACGGAGTCGTGAGGAGAGGGTGAAACTGAGGCGAAGCGACGATGGAACCAGCGGCTCATTGGTCATTGCACTAGTTTCCATCCAACTGTCAAGTGAATTTTGAGCAAAGTTTTGAAGTGTCGCAAAAACTCAAAGGCGACTTAGATGTGTTTCCATCGGCAGGGGTGAAACCATTTAATGGGCTTCCTGAAAGAGAAAAATACACCCACTAGATGGCTAAATGGAAAGAGCCTTTCAAGGGTCAATGACTGTTGGGCAAACTCTTATTGTTCTCTATTGTGCCTTTTAGTTTTAGCCATATTTTATGTTTTCATCTGAAGAAAAGGACAAAGAAATGCACTTCTACATGGGCATGGCCTTTCTGGAACCTTTCTGGTAGTTAGGAGGTCATTCTCAAATCCTTTTGCATGAATTTCATCTACATGTCGGTTATTTATTTTACTGATGCTTCCAAAATTCATCACACTATTTGTGAACCTTTATGTAAAAGCTTTTTCGCATCAATCAAATCATCAAAATATTACTTTCAAGCTCTTGTTAAGCCTTTGTGTGTACATGTATGTCGGATACATGCAGAAAAGTAATATCACAGCTGCAAAACCAACCAAAAGCTCTATGAAGGAAGAGAAAGTACATAACAGAAATAAAGAGGACGGAGTTAAAGCTGCTGCACTGATGTGAAATGGCTTTCAAGGGAGAGGTTAGAGGTCTAATTTAAGAGTAATAAAAAGGCCAAATTCTGACATGATTAGTCATTTGTTTGGGCATCAGACAAGAAGAGTGACGTGAGCTTCGAGTCCCGGTGGAAGAAAAGGTCGGCGTTTGGGCCGAGAGAATCGGGATAAGGGTTGAACAGAGCGTGGGCGATGGCGGAGGGGCTCCGGGGACGGCGGCTGAACCGTGGCAGACTCTGAAAGAACGAGACTACAGACAGACGTTGACGACGGCTGACGTGATCCCTCGGTTTCAGACATCGCCAACATCGGAGAGAGGCCTTTTCTCCGAATCCGTCCCACTGCGGCGTTCCCGGGGCGAATTCAACACGGATGAGTCATCGGAGTCGCTCGGCAAATAACCGGAGTGTCACGGCGCCGGGCTGCGAGGACAGGGCATGAGAAGAGAGGGGGAGGAGGGGAAGCATGCAGGGACGGACTGACAGAGGGAACTGGCAGGACGGCAAAAATGTGATTTAAATGGTGAAGTTTGGGGCAACGAGCAAAACATTTTAAGAAAATGGAACAAAGGGCTGCACTGTCTCCGTCTTCATGTTTTCCTCCATCGCTCGCCGTCTTTCTTCTTTTTCCTTCCTGTTTTCTTTATCGTCTTTATCTTCTTTCAAATGTTTGATCCCACTTTGATCTGACGTTTTCTCACCGACACGCACTAATATGAATTCATACATACAGACTCACCAAAAATATTGGAGGGAACTAACATGTATTTTAACTATTAATCTACTCAATTTAAATGAACAAAAATACATATAAAACTATATAACAAATATAAACCAGAATGACTCAACTTGAAGAGTTTGTGCCATAAATCACAAAGTGGGAAATGTTCAATATCCCGAGGAGGAAACCTCAGAGTGCATAATTAGCATGTTAGCATGTAGCAATCTGGATTTTAATGAGGTTTTATTAACCAGCGCAGCCAATAGATGGTCTGGGACCCGCACACAGTCCACATCACACCATCAACTTTGTGTAGCGCGGGTTAGCGTTAGCACTGCCATTAGCTGTAGTACAATGAGGATGAGTGCGACACGCTGAGAGCTATGTACCGCCTCTCCTCTGTGCACGGCGTTCATTGTCAGTAGTTATGAAATCAGTCTGTTGAACATAACTTTGAAGCAGCAAATATTTGGTGTTTTATCTGATAACTGACTGAAAACACAGATTATTCTGTCTGTTGGCTAAAATAAGTAATCGTATTCAACACATGCAGCCCCTCTTTGACTTGCACACTGAACACCACCTCTTACCTTCAGCGTGTCGAAGCCTCTCTCCAGGTACGTCCCGTACTTGTTTTTCTCCCCGGTCGAGGCGTAGAACTTACTCCACCAGTCCATGAACTCCTCTTCCTGTTGGACACATATTGTGGGGTCAGAGGTCGGCAGGGTAACGGTGGACTGGAGGTGGAGCAGCATGCTGTGGTTCGGATGTGCACTTTTTTTTTTAAACATTTAGGTCTGTGTTGACACTTTTTAGAAGTCAGTCACTTTGAATTTTGAATTGTATTTGTGGCATTTTTCTCAAATATTCATGGATCTAAACTGTTTTTATCTTTTACAATTCAAATTCTTGATCTTCTTGAAATGTCTGCATTGGATTAAATTGTGCTCAACATCTTAACTAATGACCTCTGACCTTTAAAAACACATGACAGGCCCTGTAGTGAGCGCCGTACCGCCGGGCTCAGATTCTTTCCAATGATCGCATAGCAACATGGAGTTAGCCAACTCACGTCAACACAAGTAAAAACTGCCTCTGGTGGCTCCGTGGCATTAAGGTCATGGTATATGGGCGTTCTGAGGCAATGGAAACGGGCAACATCAGGGTGGGAACAGGCACAAAACCAACATGGGCATCAGAGGAAACATGTATATGCACGTTTATCACTTCTGTTGTCTGCATCACTTGTTAGATCCTTATTAAACTTCCCCAACAGGCGATCAGGACAGTTCATGAATTTATTGAACACATTTATCCACCAGCTGTGTTCAAATGAACTTGGTTTGGTGTTTGTAATCACTGTTTAACTTAAAATCACGAAGGTTTCAATATCTAATAGCGAGTGCTGCGGTGGATGCTGACTTGTCTTAAGAACCTGCGGAACAGCCGATGAAAGAAACCCTAAATGAGAGATTGTGTTGAGTTACAGGAGCTAGCTCAGATATAAATGTGCTGTCTGACAACTCCCTCATCATCTGTTCATGACCATGTTTAACCCACAAGTGATATCGGTATGAAACTGGACACACATTACTCACTGCTGCATTATGAGACCTCGGAAATCTGCAATTTATCACTTTCTCGTGCGATAAAAACTAATTTGCAGGCAAACTTACCCACTGTAACATCTAGCGTCCGCGTTAGCAGCGAAAGGCAGGTCAGACAGAAACGAAACGTCATCACACACTGTGCACTCCATCAATGCAGACACACAAACGCTGACAAAATGTGACCGCACGCTAAAACAACACCGTTAAACACATTTCAAGTGGCTTTTTCAGCACATTTCGTAATACTTATTCTCATTACACATTCAGGGTTTCATTCCAAAAGTGAAACATACACCATTTGAAAAAAAAAAAGAAAGAAATAAATCCCTCTATTACAAAATGACTGCTGGCGTGAAAGTAAAGGCCGTTAAAGTCTTACTATTACAGCTGTGAGTCATCCCGAGGCCGGCGCTCACAATGTCGTCCTGTTTTTAAGGATAAAATATCTTTTTTTGAAATGTTGACTGATGGCTTTTTGTGGTTTGGATGCGAGTCATTTTGATTTATATGATGTATATATATATATATTTTGATTAACGTCTTTGAATGAAACCCCGTTATGTGTTTTTATCAAGACTTTTATTTGCTAAAAATACGAAGCAGCCGTCAAATTTAGTAAAAGTCTGTTCACATTGGCAACGTCGAGCGGCCTCTTTAAACACTCATCTTTGAGTGTTTTCTCACAGAAATAAAAACTCTGTCTGAGTGTGTGTGTGTGTGTGTGTGTGTGCTGCCTGATGCAACAAGGAAACGACGACTACAAAGATGGGGAATACCAAGGGGACAGATCAAACTACCAGCCTGCCCCTTCACACACACACAAAAACACACACATCTGAGGTCGACCCGTCCCCGCCCTGCAACCTTCAACCCTCCGAGGAACACTCGAGCTTAAAACACACTCATGACGCATGTACCACTTTTTCCTTTGTGTGTGTGTGTGTGTGTGTGTTTTAGTGCATAAATGTAGAACAAAAGTGCTCTTATGGCACCGGGTTGGTGTGGAATCCCCTTTCTCCTACTTCCCACAGACTCACACACACAGAAAGGGGGGGGGGGGGTGGGGGGACTATGGAATTCCTAGGTTTTCCAAAGTGGCAGCATGGCATGGAAAAGGGCAGCGCGTGGAGTTTAACTAGGACATGACACACGCGCATGCATGGCGCTGTGTGTCTGAGGCGTGAAGTGCCTGGTGTGTGTTAATGTGCCCTCTGGGTGCAGCCGGTGCCAAGCACTGATGACAGGGGCGCCAGAAAGTGTGTGTGTGTGTGTGTCAAGGTGTGTTCGCTCAAGTCCACGACTCCTGATTCAGACAGATTAAGGCCGTCGGAGCGTTCCAGACTGCGACGGCTATTAAGTGTACGCTCAAGAGATCGAACACACACACGCGCATGCGGCGGTTTGGTCGGGGTGTCAGTGTGGTTTGCAGCCTATCATTACGCCCTGCAGGGAAAGCCAGGCTAACCAAACCGGACTGGCACTGCCAAGAACTCAGCGAGCGCAGCGACTGGATTTACATAACAGCTCTGAGCTCTGCTTCATGAATGCTTTTGTTGTGGGGAAATCCCTTCAACAGAGGTCAGAGGTCAAAGCTGCAACCCTGAAGCTGGAAGAGGCTCTACGGCGTAATACCGTCCAGACAGACACAACGGGCGGAGCGTTCGGGAGCCTTTTGTGGACTCACAGGTAGCTCTCGATACCAGCGATAACGCTCCAGGTCCAAAGATGAGCTGTGACACAGTGGAGAAAGTTCTTGGTAAATACGCTAAGCTTTGGTTAGGTTTAGGACACATCGCGGTTCGGGTTAAAATGACCTTCGGGTTAGACTCCACCCACTGATGGTCGGCCCTCCACGGTGCACGACTGGACACCCCTAGATTACGGCACACTGACTGCTGCCAAAGATACAAAGACTGTATCGTCTGGTTTGGTGCAACGAAGGCTGCATTTCCAAACGCCACGCGAAGGAGACTAACAAGCCTTGTTGGCCTCTTAAAACGAAACCTTCTGGAAACGTGGACTTCGGAGGATCCAGCACCTGAGAGTGTTTTCCTTCAGCGGGGGAGGTTGGATGCTTTGCGGAGAATTTCCTGAACCACCCGGCCATTCTGCCCAAAACCTGCGCTGATTTTCTCCGACTCGATTCTGTATCTCCAAAATAAACTGGTGGACGTGAAGAATGTGGAAAGACTGGGACTGATGTTTCAGCAGAGCCGTTGCTGTGTGTTTGTCATTCCCTCCACTGTGGTTTCGAGGCAGAGCACCAAACCTCAAGTAAAAATCTGTGGCATTTTCACATAAATAAATGTCTTCTTTGCTATCACTGATTGACATTAAGCAGTAGTGACTGGATCTATATCCAGTTCCTGAAAGCTTTTCCAGTTGCTGTGCTGCACTCATGCTGCCCGGCAGCTCTTTTTTTAAATTCTTCTGACGTGCAGGAAACGATGCATACCAGATTTCTGGCTAGTCTGGAATAACCCAAAGAAGAACTGGGTTGTAGCATTAGCAACGATAGCCACCAATGAATCACGGAGGGGCGGAAGGATTACTGCTTTAAAGATCCGCTGAGCCGCAGTTTACTTTTTCAAAGATCCTTAATTTGACCAAGAGAATATGTCACTTCCTGAAGCTTCCCCAAAACTGATAGCTTTGACTGGAGGGTTTGTTTTCTGGTAAGCACTTGGTGATTTGCAGTTTAAAAGACATCTAAACACCTCTGGGTTATATAAAGCTATATTTCAACTGACCATCAACAGTTCAGTTGGATATCTGGGTGTGTTATACTAATAGCTGCTATTAGTACTTAACTTTTTTTCACAGATGCAGTACTACTCCCGACACCTGTCAACAGACTTTGATGGGAAAAATAATCTAGAATTGTCTTCATTAAATGATTTTCGGTAAGTTGTGGTGGACTCACACATCCAGCAGACATGGAGCAACAACTTTAATACTACACGTAGCCATTTGACTCATTGTTAATATAAATGATTGACTAAATAAGCTTAAAAAATCTTGAACTTTCTGACCGAATTCAACGCAGATTTAAACTAGACGTCTTTTGACTTTCAAATCACCAAATGATCCCTAGATAGACTGACATAAATACTCGACCAGAGACGTCCTCATTTTGCTTGACGTTTAGGAAGTTTGTTCATCCTGAAGTGTCCGATATGCTCTCGAGGCTAACAGCGGACTTATAAAAGCAGTACACTCGTGTCATCCAGACACATTTGGACGACATTCTGGGCAGCAAATATGTGCAGCATTCAGACTCTGGAGGTGAACGGCAGCTTACATCAGTCTGCGGCTGAAATTAGCAGAACAAGAAAAACAACAATGATTTAGTAAGCCATTCTGACATCTTGTTTCTGGTCACAGTGTCATTATAGGGCCATAAATGTGTGTTTCATAAACCCCCAAAAAATGCCACAAAGTCACCTGGCATGAAGCCACTTCAGTTAGTTTTTCTCTGGTTCTGAAGGAGCCAGGAAGGATTAATGGAACTAGAGACGTTTTTCAGAGCGGGATTATAACCAAACTTGACTGTTTTTTGGCGATGAAGTGGAATAGTTTTGATGAGAATTAATGGCAGAGGAGAGACGCAGTACAACCACAACTTCTCCATCACCGATGGAAAACATAGACACAAAAACCACATTATATGGAGGTGACTTGACGGCTTTCTCAGACGCGACTACCTCAAGAAGGGATTAAAAAACAAGAGGGAGGCTGCTTTGATTCACGACACGTACTGCCATCAAGCCTGGACGCTGTGTATGAAACGTGACACACGATGTTCATTTTCCATCCGAGCGACGTTAGATCTCAAATATCTCGAAGGGGGGTCGGTGCCTCCGAGGGTTTGAGGAGCCATGACGCTACTGACAGCGGATCGTCTTAAACTTTTCCAACTCTGAAACTAAATCTGACTGATCCGCCTTGGAAGCCGCTCCACCGAGCGCACACTCCGCTGCAGTGATCTGGTAATCATCAGACATACGCCCACGAGCCGCCTTTTTGGTCGCGACCCAGAGATTAAGAAGCCAGGATTTACAGCACATGAGAGAGAGAGCGAGCTTTCTTTTTCTGGTGCCACGAGATATTAGCCCTCCTTCTTTTCCCTCATTTCAGTCAAACTGTTTCTGATTCTTTGCCTTCCCTCTGCTTCTCTTTAAGTCACTTCTCCCTCCTTAACCCCGTCTCATTCATCCATCCCTCCCTCGGCCTTTAGTGACTGTCTGCTTGCAGAGAGTTGTGGTATAGAGGATCTATAGCAGCTCTGTTGACTTTGGCCCCGGCCAGACAGAAAGCCGAGCCTTTAATTTGACTGGTTTCAATATCTGACCCTTAATAAAACAAATATCTTTGTTTGGAGAGAAAGAAATCACCCCCAATTACTGTCGAGCGTTTAGGGAGAGCGCACTACTGGATGTGTGTGTTTGTGTGCGCAGTCTGGTCCGGGTCAAGCTAAGTCTTCAAATTGACCTGGCTTAGATAAATAAAATGGAAGAATGTAACAAGGAGCGTGGTCTCCCATTCAGATCTGGGATCAGATTTCTTCTGTAACCACACGGCTCGCTGTGCGTCGCTCTGTAAAACCCGGATTTCTGCAGCCGCGAAGCAAAAAAAGCGAAACGCAAAAAGTGTCGTGTTTCTTCCCAGAGTGAAATTCTTCTTCCTTCCAGATCGACCTTCATCTCTCTGTAGCCAGAGGTATCCATCTTACTTTAAATAAACTTTATCAATAAAGGGCTTTCACTCTAAAGTTAGACCTCTGCTACTGTCTGCTGCCTTGCAAGTAAAGCACATTCATTTAAAGAACTGTGTGTTTGCATGCTTTAGTGCCATTTTCATGAAACATGCACCGCAGTTTTAGATTTTTGTACGTATTTTTTTTTTACAAAAGTTGCAGGCAGACATTGGTTTCTATTCATTTCTGTGTGAATGAAACTCACTCATTATCATTGTATGGTAATACAGTTTAAAAGGGATAGTTTGACAGATTTTTACCGCTTTCACATCGACTCACGGGATCTAATGTTACATGTTTGAATATAAAACATCTCATCTTATTGTAGCCGACTGTATATTTGGTTGGTTCTCCGCAGGCATCCTGAAGATAACGGGATTCAGGAAGTAAACAAAGCATTTACAGATGACGTAAGGTTAAACGCAGCCTTATTAACTCTGTTTGGTATGAGCTAAAACCTGGACAATACTGTCCGTCCCCCATGTTAGTGTATAGCCGCAATATACAACACATATTCGTATCAATATCCTGATTGATTTAAGACGTATCACCCAGCCCTGATGTGCGTTCGTTCTGCTGTGGAAAGGGTTTTATAAATAATGATTGAAGGATTATAACCAGCGTTTTTCATCAAGACGCAGATGCAATGAATGTATTAAATAAAAGGTTAAGGAAGAAAGGAGAAATCCAGAGTACAGATCGTGTTTTTGGAGATCTGTGATTGCTTGTTGCCAATGTGAACAGATCTTTAACCTCTCACTAACATCAATTAGCATGCGAACATGAAATGAGAGACGGGACGGTGACAAAGAAGAAAGAAAGTAGTGCCGCATCTGTGAATTTGATGGATGGAGGAATGAAACAGGTGAAAGTACGTTTGCTCTGCTGAACATCAAGTGTTTGAATGTGAAGGAATGAGATGAGTTAAGAGATGAGTTTGTTACCTACATGAAGGCTGGAACTAGAGGTGGAAAGGTTAATGATAGCTGAGCTGGCTCCATCTGCAAGCTACGAGACACATGCGCACACACACACACATAAACACACACACACATAAACACACACACACATAAAAACATTTTCAGGTTAGCTGGTTAGAGTTAGACACAATATTAGCATCAAATCTCAGTGAACAAGCGCAGTATGTTGAATAAAGAGCCAACAAATGTCAATTCTTTCATATAATCTGTCAAAAGCGTTAGAAATACACATTAAACACGCTGTTTTCTTTAACACTAACATCATTAGGCATTACATACTAACATTACCAGACACATTAGTGACATGTGGGCAACAATTAATCAAAAACCTTGAGTACAAAGGATGTTTTGTGAGGGAAACACTGAGCAAATCAAACATCGTCTTTCCCTGGGAGGTCCCGCTCTGCGACCAGCGGACAGCAGCGCTCGGTTAACGCTGATCGGGCACGACGGAGCCCAGATTAGGAAGACAAAGTGTTTATATGAGGTCACGGAGGAGCTGAGCACATGGAGGAACAGGAGAAGAAGAAGAAGAAGAAGGGCGAGGCAAGGATGCTGTAAAACAACTTCAACATGTGTGGGCGCAAATTATCCAAAGAACTAAGCTGGAATACTTTTTTGGGGCTGTTGTACTGTAGATACTCACCTATTACCAGCAGCCACCTGAGCTCTATATGCACATGTATTATTACTTGGCATAATATAGATACCAAATAGGTGAGTTTCTTGCTCTGTCAGGTAGTCAGTTATGTTCGAGATGAAATGAAAAATCCTCCTAGATCACATCCCCGGTCATATAAATAAATATGACGCGTGCTTACATAAGCTTGAACTAACTGACTTCAACCAATAATATCATGACATCCAGCCATCGATCGATCCTCAACGTTTAGCGGCACAGAGCTAACGTTCATTAGTTAGCTAGCTATCAACAGCATGGTGCATCGGATGCGACACGCAGACCACTGAAGGGGAACTCCAGCATCAGGTACTACTAAGCCTAAAGTGTCCTGGTGGTTACGGAGGGACAGCTACAACCTGCACGGTCATGTGACTGGCGGAGTAGCAGTAGGCCAATACACAACAACCCTGCAATAAATCTTCCTATCTAAAGGTTAAACTGTGGTTTAGTTTTCGAGGGGTGTTGTGGTGCTGTTGAAACAACGCTCAGTATTAATCAAGATACGTCTGAATCAAGCACAATGAATGAATTAGTTAGAAGGGTTTTTGGCGCCCGCTGGTTGCATCACTGTTGTTGTTTCCACGCAGTTGAGTTGTTTTGATGTCAAAGCGCGTTAATGTCAGGGCGTGTACGCTAATTTCAACACACACACACAAACACACACTCACTCACACACATTGATGAACGTTAGCTTAGCTCATCCAGCGCTCCCATGTCACCAAACATTTAATGCCGCCCACAAACACAACAAGACAACTGAGGGTTTGTTTTTTTTCGCATCAGGGCAAGAGAATGGAAAAACAAGACGTATATGTGTGTGTTTATGTGTGTTTATGTGTGTGTGACAGCGGCAGAGAGACGAAGACAAACAGCTTTTGACCTCATCGATATAAAACAGTTTTTGGTTTAAAACGCTGCAGTATGACGTGTGTGTGTGTGTGTGTGTGTGTGTGAAGCTTTTGTGGCGCCTGTGGGTTAAAGGATAACAAAGAGGGACACACAGAGAAATTAAAAGAAAGGAAAACGGCCGGAGAGGATTTAAAAGATGATGGAAGGATCACAGAGGGGATGAGTGGTTGATGAACCACAACAGTGAAGAGAGAGAGAGAGAAAAAAGGGGAGGATAACATGCCCTTTAAGAGCCACCACATTAAAACAACTGTCAGATTGATAGATAGAGAAGGAAGAAATGAGAAAATGAATTAAAGGGGTAAAGGGAATTAAAAGAGTAGGATGGAGGAAAAGAAATATGGTATGTGGACAGACGTGGCACAAAGGAGTGAAATGAAGAGGTGGAGGGAAAGATGGGTGGATAGAAAAACATGAAGAAGAAGAGAGACGAGGGAGAGGAAACGATGTGGCTTCAGAAAAAAAGATAAAGAAGGGAGGGAAGAGAGCACAGGTGAAGAAAAACAGATGAGGGAAAGATGGGAGGATGGAGGAGAGGTCAAGAGGGAGGGAAGGATTGAAGGAGGTGTAAGGAGGAGGAAGTGACAGAGAGGGGGGGGTGATGCACGGAAAAGGGTGGGAGGAAGGAAAGAAGGAAGGAAGAAACAATGGAACAAAGGAAAGAGGGGGAAGAGGGGAAGGAAGAGAAAAAGAAGAGGCATGAATGAAAAGAAGCAACAAAGAACGAAGCGAAAGAGGGATGGAGCGGTGTGAAGGAAATAAGCAAGAGAAAAAAGAAAGGAGGAAAGGAAGTAGTTGAGTGTAGGTGGGAAGAAAGAAAAGAAGAATAAAGGAAAGAAGTTACTTTGGGGAGAAAAGAACGAGAGGAAGGAAAGAGGGAATTAGCTAAATGCAGGAAAATCAGCGGAGGGAAGGAAAGACGCAAAGGCAGAAGAAAGAGGTGGAGATGGAAGGAAGAGGCAAAGGAGGTAGGAAAGAAGCCGGGGAGGAAGGAAGTGAAAAAGGAATATACAGAGGAGGGAGACATTTAAAGGTGGAGAGAAGAACGGAGGAAGAGGGGGTGATGGAGGAAGGCAGCAAGGAAAGGAAGGGAAGGAGATGAAGGAGGAGGCGTAGATGAAAAAAGATGGAGGGAGAGTTCCAGTGGGGATAATGAGACAGAAGACGACTAACAAGGAACAGACTCCCTGTGTTTGTTTATACACACTGTGACACACACACACACACACACACACACACACACACACACACACACACACACACACACAAAGACACACACTGTAACACACACACAGAAACCACAGGGTCTGTCTTGTATATCATCGAGGGTCAGATTTTCCCCTTCAGTGATCACCAGGAGAAAGACTTCACTGAGACAAAGGAGAGAGGAGGAGAGGGAGGAGAGGAAGAGGAGGAGAGGGAGGAGAGGAAGAGGAGGAGGGGGGGTCCTCGATGAGAGTGTAAGAGAAGTAGAAGGCTGAAGAAGAGCGGAGGAAGAAGAGAAAGAGAGAAGGTGGAGAAGCAGGATGAGAGGGGAAGAAAGTAGGAGATGTGTGAGGATGGAGAAGATGAAGAGGAAGAAATGGAGGAAGAAGAGATGAGAATGCAAGTAGGAAAGGAGGGATAAGAAGACGAGGATGAGAGGGGAGAGGAGAAACGAGGAGGTGGAGGAGAGGAGAGATGAGACAAAGAGGGGGAAGGGATGGGGGGAGAACGAGCAGAGGAGTTGAGAGAAAAGTAAGAGGAGAGAAGAAGAGTGAGGTTAGGAGGGGAGACAAGGACATGGAGGTGTTACGGAGGAAGACGGGAGGCAAGGGAGAGAGGAGGAGTGGTGTTAGGAAAGAGCAAGGAGGTGATGAAGGAGATAAAAAAGGAGGAATGACAACAGATGACAGGAGAGAGGAAAAAGTGAGGAGAAATAAAGAAGACGTGACGGACGTCAAAGAGAGAAAGCTGCAGGAATCCAGAACAGAAGTCTTGGATCGGCGTATCCACGGAGACGAGGCTGACAGGAACCACGAGCTCGGAATTCTTTCCCGAAGAAATCAGTCGTCTCTGAATGTTACTTCAGTATTCTTTAAGGAAAGGGGGGCAGATCCAGTGGTTTTCCATGTTGCAGCCCATTAACTTCAAGTCCTGTACACTTCAACATTACTGCAGAACATTTTCCAACATCTACCATACTGTCTTTACTGATTTCTTAAAAGGCCGCCGTCGGGTCGACGTAATTACAGCTCAGAATAGCAGAAGAAATGAGAGAAACAGGCTCTGCCCAAAGGTAACAGAATCCACCAAATCTCACTAATTAAACATGAATTCTGTGTGTTTAATCCGTATAAACACATCAAGTAATGTGTCACTTCTCCTTCATCTCCATCTTTCACTCCGCTGTCTCCACAACAGTAACACCTCCCTCCCTGAACTCCGTCTCTGCTCCTCTTCCTATTTTTAAATGCAACAACATTATAAACACAATAATTAGTTGTTTTTTTTAATGGAGTCTGGGGACCACGGTTTTGATGACGGAGCATTCCTAAGCCTGTCCAGCTCCCTTCAGTCCTTATTGGTACAAACGTGATTACACAAGGATAGCTGTGGTTTGTGTGTGTGTGTGTGTGTGTGTGTGTGTGTGTGTGTGTGTGTGTGTTATTTATGTTTGCCCCCTCAACAGAGTGCAGCCTCATGCAGTCTGCCAAACCAATAAGACCAAATTATGTTGTCTCCTGATTCTATACAATCCTCTATTCACTAATACACACAAAGAAAGCATTTAATAGACCCCGGCAGAGTGTGTGAGTGTGTGTGTGTGTGTGTGTGTGTGTGTGTGTGTGTGTGTGTGTGTGTTGGAAGTTGTTTCGTGTGTTTACAGACTTTGTAATTGGCTTTACGCTGGATGTCGGATATCCTCGGTTGACGTATTTGCAAAACCGGTTTAATTATCAGGCCATGGAGCACATTTGAAAGAAAGACACAAAATACTGTTACAGCTTAAAATGATATACTATATATATATATATATATACACATACAGTGTACTCTGCCCTGCAAGCCACCATGCTGTTGTGGCATTATAAAAACTAAAACCAAAGTTACTAGTTGAAGTCATCTATGTGCTCCGACATTTAATAAAAAACAGTACCCATATGTGTCTTAACTGTGTCGCCTTACAAAGTCATGAATACCACATCTGTGGGTCAGACAGTGAACACAACCCTACATGAAGGCGGCCATTTTGAGCCTCATTACTGTAAACTTTCTGCACCGACAGGTCCTCCAAATTAAACAGCAGAGTAAAGTCAGTTGGGTAGGTTTAGGGAAACACAATTGTTTGGGTTAAATAAGTACTTTGTCGTTCCTGTTTAACACGCCGACTCCGTCACTCCTTTAAAGATGTAGTTAGGGGTCACAAGTAGGTTTCTATCATGGGGTCACAAGCAGAAAAGGCTGGGAATCACATTTTATATACTCACTCACAACATCACCCTCAGACGTGGAGAGCAGCTCATTTAAAAGTTATCAAGTTTAAATTCACTATCAATCTTTTTATCTCTGAATTTTGGGTGATGTTAGCAAGCGTGCAAGCCAATAGTGATCCTCAGGGGTGGAACTGATGTCACAGCAGCGCAAACAGGCTCCAAGTTGTTGAGAAATGTTAGCTTGAAAATAATCTTTACCTGATTTATCTGATACCTGAAAGTTCTGAGCATCATAGACATGAGGACAAAATGTCCTTGTGTGTGTTACTGCAGAACTAATACAGTCACTAATGTGTTGAGTGCGTTGGTTTTAGCATGCCAACACTGTTTAATACTACTGTCTCATGCATGTGTGTCCTCAATAATTGTGTAACTAGAGAAATTTGAACAAGGATTAGGTCGATTGGAAAATAGTTTCCATGTTCGTCCTGAAAGAAAGAAAGAAAGAAAGAAGAGAAAATGTCTTAAACTTGGAGAAAAGAGACCCAAGGAGAGGGGGAGAAAATGTTAATGATTGGTAACGAACGCGGGTCTCGTGGTCGCCACGGTAACCACCGACCACAGAGACGGTTGCCATGTCATCATGTCAGAACATGTTTATTTATGCTGCTGGTACCACTGAACACACACACACACACACACACACTCAGACAAAGATATAGACACACACACACACACACACACACTCAGACTCCCCTTTTAATCAGTCCTCACAACTACACAAATGCCATGACACACACACACACACACACACACACACACACACACAGATGTTCCCTGTGGAAAGATGTTTCAGACTTGCCCTTTACACTTATTGGTTATAACACCACACACCCGAAAAAACACACGTTTACACACACACACACACACAGATGCACATACACAGATAAACAAGCATCAACAGAAATGTCATGACACACACACACACACACACACACACACACACACACGTTCCTCATACATGCATTTGGAAAATCACTGGATTATTGCTCATTAAAGGTTCAGCTGTGATGACGAACGACTGGAGAACCAAAGTTCAGCTGCAGTTCTTATTCTAACAGCTGTACCTGTGACAGCATGTATTGATTATCGATTAATAGTGGTTACACCTCGGTTCAGTCACTGATAAAAGAGAAGAGCTCGATGAAGACGATTATGGAAGCCTTTTCTGCTGCAGTCTACATTCAGTACCTATCTCTCTGTATTATAGTTCTCATTGTTAGTGGCGGGGTCTGCCATTCCCGCACTGGATTCAAATTAGCCACACAAGCAGGAGGGATTCACAGAAATCAAAGCATGCATGTACCGAACATTCAAATTAAAAACTACTGGGGCTTTTATTGTGAAAACTGCATCAGGACTTTAAAATGGGGGGGGGGGGATAAATCCTACTAACTAGTATTAACGGTGCAAAGCCTGATATATCTTCTTCCTCTGTGCCATAGAGCTCCATTGTTAGCTATTAAAAACACATCAGTGAGTCACACTGTTGCACTGGGGGACATGTTCCTTCATCACCATCAACACACACACTGTAGTTTAATTCGACTCAGTCCAACACACACCGTCCTGCTGCCCCAAATACTCACTAGAGCACTAAATGTGTGTTAATCCGCAGGTGAAAATAGTCCCCAACAAATACACCGTTTACTCCTGTTTGAGTGACGTTAGCTTAAAGCTATGGAGCCCAGCTGTTTTGGTAAATTACTGAGCCTCTTTTTAAAAAATGAAACGATATTTGTGACTGGTTTTAAAGATTGTAGGAACCGATGGGCCACAGACAAGGTAGGGAGGTCAAACCTGGTTTTACCTGGTCAGGCACGAGCGGCTCCTCGTCATCGATGTCAATAAAAACCTCCCCACAAATCAACTGAGGCGTCTCACCTGGACATGCAAACGCACAGCAGAAAGACATTTTTAACACTGATTATCAGTCTGGATCTTTGATCGACACGTTTATATTCTTCCGTGTCTTACGTCTCCATTCCTCCTCGTCCTCCTCCGCCGCTCGCTCCTCCTCTGGGACGCACCGAAACTCCTCCAGCGACCGGATGGTGCACTGACCGACCACCGGCTTCCTCCCGAACTGACGGTTGTCGATGACTTTGATGACGATCGGTGGCATGTAGAGCTCCTCGCAGGGAAGTCTCTGTGGAGAGATGGAGGGGATGACGGAGGAAAAGAAATAGGGATTAAAAACAGAAAGAAACAAGGAAGAGACAGAAGAGGGACAAGATGAGTATAAAAAGACACCACGTCCTCCTCCCTAATGCCTAACTCTTAATTGGTTATGCCATCAGCAGGCAGCCTGATGCTGATTGGCTGTGGCTGCTGACTGTCTGAAGTTGATTGGTCACGCCTTGGTGACGGTCCAAACAGGGCATCATTACACCTTAGCTGGCCCCTCCCACGTAAATGGAAGAAACGACCGACTCCATCGAGGCGGAGAGATCCGATCTTCGTGAAGGAAGTCAGGACGCAGACGCCGCTCTGAATTAGGATCTCAGTTCAGGGTTTAAAATAAATGTTTACATGAGCAGCAACATTTATCTTAAACACCCTGTACCACTTTTAGCAAGAACACACTACAAACTTTAATAGCTTTAATTAAAAATAGCTTCCTTCGTCACAAACGTTGGGTTTTGTAATCCTTTTCTATCTTATTGATTGTTTTCAGGCGTTGACAAAGCTGAGCAACATCAGCATTCAAAACAGCAACATTTTGCAGCCAATCCAATACATTTGAATGGAATCACCGAGATCAGGAGATTAAATCCATGAACGTAAATCATGAAAAAATGTTTGTTCATCTTTGGTGAACTTTGACATGCAAATTTGCGCTGTTGACCAATTACAAGCTGCCTTGAGAGTACAAAATGGAGGAGGCTATCGTAGATTATTAGCTGTGTTGCTATTGCGTTGTTATTTAACCCCTTAAAATCCCTCCTTCCTGTGTCACTGCCATCGTATATTTCACGCATGTCAGAAAGTGTGCAGCTGCGACTGGTTTCAGAGCACAAACAGACCGTCACGTGACCTAACGGGCTTGCTGAAAATCTTTTGCCGCTGCTGATGTTAAAGGCGTTAGCCGGCTAAACGCGAAGCCGTCGGCGCTCCTGCAGCATCTGCATTCATCCTCGTGTTTTCAAGAACCTCTCGAAAGCTGTCGGAACAAAACACAATTGCGACGACTTCACTCGACCTTTTTGTAGAGAGCCGAGGACGAACGCTAGACTGCTGGAGTCCGTGTCGAAGCTCAGACAACGAGCCTCGAAATTAAACTTTTCAAGCCTCTGCAGCAGCTACATTTAAAAGGCTATACCTCTATAATACTCTCATTTAGCCAGGCCGCCTCAAGGGGAAAAAAGACTTGGTGACTGTAATCCATTTGACCTCTCCGGCTTTAAAAAAGGCTTAAGTGGAGCTGATGATGCTAAACTCACACAATAAACTGAGAGAGCTAACATTAGGTGGTTAGACTCTTCAAAGAGTCGTATTCAAGGAAACTATGCACATGACATTTTCTTATGCCCCCGTGGCATACGAAAACACTTACGCAGTCAACTTAAGACCTTAATATTGTTAACATTAAATGCTTGGACTCAGTTCAGGGGCTGAATTTAAGGGAAAAATATGTGCATATTTCCACAGTCCGGTTGAGGCTGTAATACTCTTGAGGTGGTCAACACAGAACCTTAATCTTGTTAACATTAAACTGCCGGAGCCAAAGCAAGGATATGTATTTAAGGGAAAAATATGTGACTATTTCCATCCGCCAGTTAAAGCTGTCATAATAAAACACTGAGGTGATCAACTTCAGACCTTAATATTGTTAACATTAAACTCTGTGAGCTCGTTCTGGAGCCGCCGCTTGGAAAAACGTGCGTAATATTTCCATATTTCAGTTTAGGTTTTCATAAGAAAACACTTAGGTGGAATGTAATGGCACCGATGTAAACTCAGTGGAAATAAGTTTTACATTTGAAGAATAAATAATGACTGTTGAGGCTCCTTCTTGCTTTCAATATTGTGGTTTTTGTGTTGATTAAAATAAATGACTGAATCAAAGAAGCTTTTTTTCATTTCCACTAAGCGTGTGACAGTTAGTGTTAGGTGTAGACGCGCATGTCGTTTAGCCCCCGAGAAGATGTTTCACGACCATAAAAATCAGCTTTAGATTCATCTGCAACAGAAGCTTGAACGTTTATTGTATAAAATACTCCCAAGCACCGCTGCAAGATTTCTCGACTTCTACTCCACAACGTTTCAGAGGGAAATATTGTACTTTTTACTCCACTACATTTCCCAGACAGCTCAAGTTACAAGTTACTTTTCATATTAAGATTTTACATAAAGAAAAACATACAATAACCTTATGAAACACAATGCATTATTCAAGATTACACTAAAATTCGCCTTACGCATTATTAGCAATCTAATAATATCATATACTGTTCAATAATACATCATTTTACTGCAGAATGAGTACTTTTAGTTTGATACTTTAAGTACATTCTGCTCGTAAGACTTAAAGATCAAAATAAAAGTGTATCATGTAGATGAAGTGTAGTGATGAAGGAGACGGCATAAATTATAAGACTGAGGGAATTAAACAAGAGTACTGAGCGTCTAAATGAGCTATTTAAGGACACAAATTATTAATTTGAGGGAGTGATTTATCAACAGTGGCCTTCCTGGATATCTCTGACCACAAAATAACAAGTCACTTAAGATGAATTCCACATCTCCAATTGTTTCTTTACAAATAAACCCTCGCAGACAGCAGCCGTTCGTACAGTAACGTTCATATTTCTTAGTTTGCATGAGTAAGCTTTGACCCCTCCTGACAGAGCTGCCACAGCGTGAGCCTTTTGGGTGCCACATAAACTGCCGTCTTAACTGAAGCTTCCTGTGGTTTCATCTGTAGTAAAAGCAGAGACGCCAACTGTTGTGAGTCACATGCGTACAGAAAGAGCTGAAAACAACATCAGAATTACACAACAGCCCCGGAATCTAAAGAGAGCGATTGTTGTTGAGGCTCTTTGTCACCAACTCTACCTGACTAACATCGTATCTGAGTCAGGGGTAAGTCCCAGCGTCTGAAGATGGTTTTTGAGGCATCAGATTCAGTGAAACCTACGACCTCGTTCTGCAGTGACATCCAGTTTAAAAGCATCTAGTCAGCGTCCATGATAGCAACCTCCACCCTGCATTTACCCAGCATTAGTAATGTATACACTGGTAGCCATGGGAGAAGTCCCCCACCCTGCATCTTTACAACTCTGAACTGCAGAAATGTTCCCTTTTTGATGGAGAAAACGAGCCGAAAATGTGTGACTTCAACAGCCGACGGCCAACGTCCACATTCAAAATGACTGCTTTTGCTTTTATGTAAACTTGTTTTTTGAGGAAGAGAAGGAGCAGTGCAGTAGTTTCTCTCCACTGCTGTTATCGTGGCTTCGCTGATGAAGATAAATGACCGCATTCAAACCACATCACAGCAGAACTCTCATTAGCCACGAAAAGCACTGATTACATCTGCGTAATGTTTGTCTCCGTGTTCTCACCACATCTAGGAAGAGCTTATTGACGTCAAAGTTGGGCTTCTTCTTCACACTGCGGATGACGCAGCTCTGGATCATGGTGCCTCCACACTCCACCTGCAGGCTCGGGGAGGTGACGCTGGCCAACTGGAAGCTCTTCAGGTTACGGACGCCCCACGCTAAGATCTGACAGACGGGGGGGGGGGGGGGGGGGGGGGGGGCAGGAAGAGAAGCAAGAATCCGTTGATAATCATGTAATCTGTGACAAGTGCCATTTTGTCAACCACAAAGATATTCACATGACAAAGATATCAACCAGAGATAAGCAGTAAATCCTCAGATTTTAGGAATCAGCGCATGTAGTTTTTAAATCAACCATCGTAATCGCTGCCAAATATTCTCGTCTTAATAGTCTTACGTGCTAGAAATGGGCCGCTGGTTGGAAGACGAAGTAAGACATGTGAAGGTGTAACTTTGGGCTTTGAGGAAAAAGCCTACAGGAGGTTAGTATTTAATACTCAGACCATAGATTTACTCCAGAGCACGTCTGAAACACGAGAAGCTGCCATGAAACTGCTGCTACTGAGCTGTAGTAGATCTTAGCGATACCTCGATGGCAGTTCTCTGCAGAGCCGGTTTGATTCCCTGAGGAACCACGAAGACGTTGGCCTCTCTCTGAGGGGGGGGGCATGGGAGGTCCGACTCCTCCGGCTGCCGATAGGAACGCAGGACAGAGGTGAGTCAGCGACAGGTCATCAACAGGAGACAAAAAACAAAGGACAACACAAGCCATGCTGTTCACTGCCAGGCAAATTTAGGCTTCTCCAGCGCAACAGAAATAAATGTTAAGTTACTAAATGTTTAGTACGAACATGTCAGATGAGTTTCAGAGTGTTAAAACAACACAAATGTAACATTCAGGTCAACACCAAGTCAGTTGTTTACTGGTGACATAAGCAGAAAAGGGCTGGAGAGGACATGTTTGTTTGTTTTCTCCTGATAATTAATCATCAGCTTGTTATTTTAGAACAAAATATAAAATGAATGTTTCTAAACTTTATTGTTATGTGTAAATGACTTGTCCTCTCTGACCTTCCACTCAAAATCAACTAAATTTATAACAGAGAACAAAATGTTGTTAGTAGGATTTTGGATTAAAAATGAGAGAAAATCGAAAACTGTAAGAAACAAAAAGGGTTCAGTTCAGTGAACGAACATGCAGACATGAAACAGGATGGGCTTGTTTTCAGATCTGTATCTCTTAGTTGTGTTGTTGGCTGTGTGGACATTGTGTACCCATTGCTGCAGGTTTTCAGAGAGGAATCCTGGAAACATCAACTGAGGAAGTGACGTCGAAGAAAAAGAGACGAGAAAAGATGAAGAGAGAAGAACTGCCGGTGTAAACTTTCAGCATGAGAGGGTGAACCATATTTAAAAGACATTTTTGATTGATTTTAAAGCAGGATTCTTGTGTTGAGTGTTTTCTATATGATTCACAGACCTAAGACATAAGAGCAGACATAAATAATCACATCAGTAATGTACAGCCATGCCTCCGATGGACCTTTTGACTCTCATTACGGTCATTTTAATTAATGTGGGACCATTTCACGTGGTCGACGTGGTCTTACCTCGTCTAGAACGTGTGTGGAGGTCATGATATCGCCCTGTAGGTGAGACAGGAACAGAAACAAGTTTGGTTTTAAAAGGCTGAAAATGTACAAAAAAAATGGAAACAAACAGAGACAAAGAAAATGGTAAACTGACCTCTTGACCTGGAATATGATGAATTGCTGGCTGCAGACACAAAATGGAGAGATGAATGTAAACTTAAGCCCACAAACAAACTTAAACACCAAAAACCAAAACCAAAAACTCTGAAACACAACATGCATTCTGAAACATTTGAAACAGGAGGACAACAATACAGACATTGGAGGACGACAAGCAGAAGATGATGCTAAGGGTGGAACGTTGACCTCTGACCTTTTCTCTGCGTATGAGCTCGAAGGCGGCCAGCAGCTCGCCGGCGTTCTTGTCCCCAAAGCGAATCGGGAACCAGGCCAGCCGGGGGGAGGCAGTCAGGGAGGGCTGGCACACACAGCGGCCCATGAACTCGTCCGCACCCTGGACATTTAAAACAGCACACGTATACCATCTTTAGACACGGGAAAAGAATATCTAACTGTAAAATACATCTAATAAAAGACACATATTCAAACGCTCACGTATGTGTCCGAATCGTAAAGCTCCACCACGACGTTGGGCGGAGTGGCCATCGTCACCTCGGGGTCGCCGAAAATCTCCACCTCATAGAAGATGAGCGTCTGGTCCCAGGTGGGATTCAAACTGTTACGCACCGTCACCGTTTTCTGGGACTGATGGAGGAACGACACAATGGCGTAGGAGTCTGGAGAGAGAGAACGACACGACGTGATGCTCATGAGTCTGGTGGGTGTTTGGCTGGAGAAACCATGACGAGTCTGTGGTTGAGTTTAAGCACATAGAAGAAATTATTATCAGAAATACTTATACAGCATTATATTAGCAAGCTGGGCTGCAAATTTAACTAAAACATACAGTATAGGTTGCTCTACATTTCATATTTTATACCCGAAGAAGGGAAAAGCCCACAGCGGTGCTTTGAGCTAAATGTCGAGCTAACGTGCTGACGTTTAGCAGGCGTGATGTTTATAAATTTAGTGTTGGACAAAGTGACATTTCAAAAGATGACGGTGCCGGATGAAGCATTTGAAATGACAGCCTTTCATGACGTAGCCACCACGGCCACAAGACAAAGAACAAGACCTCCAGAAACGGCTTTAACAGAAAATCCAGGAGGAAGACATCTACAGTCCCGCCCCCACACTGTTTGATTGACAGGTGAGCTCTAGTGTGTCTGCGTGTGCAGCTAGCATGCTGATTGGGAGCAGAGATGCTAACTGTAATGGCGGCACAAACTAAGTCACTGGAACACAAAGCAGTATGTAACGTCTGCCCAGCATGTGTGTGGGTGTGTGCTTTTGTACTTCTATCTTTGTGAGGACTTCTCCAAAGTGCCATTTTGTGGGTTCAAACTTTGTTTAAGGGTTTAGATTAGAATGACCTCACTTGTTTGGTTCAGCGGTGTGTTTGCCCGATCAGTGTGACTCATTCAGGCTGATGTGAAGGCTGTAAATCTGGTGCGGACTAAACAACCGGAGAGCTTTTCAGAAGGACTGAAATCAAACGTTAACTACCATTAAATCCATTTGCTGACTGAACTGTTAAGAAAGTGATCTCCCACTCTGTAGGCTGCATGCACAGCCTATATTTAAGCACCTTTCACACCAGAAACCCACCTCGAAGTGTTTCACATGTCGAGGAATCAGCTGAAAACCACAGACTATATAAACAACATTACTTTAAAGTGAAAATACATACACAGTAGGGTTAAATTCCCTCTTTCCCTAATCATTTTTTAATTGAGCGCATTACTTCACTGCCTAAATAAACTGTCAGTGAACAGATTCTGGGTCAGTTCTTCACCAGTTGCTGTCCTTAGATGCAAAGTAGAGGATGAGGTTATAGCTGGAGCTAGGGAATTCTTAATGAGGGCCCTCACAAGTATAGCACAAACATATGTATGCGTGTGTCCTTGTCAGTGTGTGTGTGTGTGTGTGTGTGTGTGTGTGTCCAAACTATCCCGGCGTCCCACACAGTGACATCAGCAGCTTGGGAATGCCGAGCTCGAGACGGAGAGGGCTGGGAACACCGCTCGGAGAAGTTTGTTATTCCAGGTCACAACCACTCTCCTCCATGTTGACACACACACACACACACGCAACTTACAATATGAACACATGCGTAAAAACACACATATGTACAGTTACACACACGCACACACACACACACAGTGAGTAGTTTGTTATTTCAGGCCGAGTAAAGAGTCTCTATGGAGCCGTTAGCATTAGAGTAAACAGAAGCTAAGTTGCATTTTTCCCACCAGCCCTCAATTAACCTTGGAACTGACACACACACACACACACACACACACACACACACACACACACACACAGTGTACCAACACACCACCCATGGTGACCCATTCAATTACCGTCCACTCCCAACAGCCCATTAGCTCATATAAACAGCAACACAAACAGCCCAGGGGGGTTACGTAAGTTAGTGTGTGTGTGTGTGTGTTGGGGGGGGGGGGGCAGCAGTAGTCGGGACCCCAGTTGGAGCCACAGGGATACATGTGGGAATGTAGATCATCACCCAAAATAAATTCTAAAACGAGACAGACAGACAGGACGAGGACAGAAACAGAGGATGGAAGACAGCTCGACGGAGACAAAGACAAAGGATGACCAGCGAATTTGCATCATTGACCGATAGCGAGCCGTCTTTGCACTGTTGACCTTTGAGGGGACGGAGAGCCGGAGAGTCCAAAACAGAGGAAGCAATCGTAGCGCTTTAGCCGTGTTGTCGATGGTTCAAATACGCCTTTTGAATAAACTGTCAACTTACTGCCCTGTTAGCATCCAAGCTAAGCTAACATTAGCATTATTTTCACCTCTTCAGTCACAGAAAGGAAGCAGAACAGTAGAGAGGGAGCTACAGTGACTGACTAGCGCTAGCATGGCCAGGCTAGCCGTTTAGCAGCGAGTACAGTCGCTACGTCAACGCGCCTCCACATGTTTGGCGAGTGAATGTCACTTTGTGGTGTGAATAACTGCTTTAGACAGGAAGACAGACAGAGAGACACAAAGACAGACAGAAATAATGAGATTTAGAGAGGTAGAAATAAAGAAAGAAGGAAGGATGGACAGAAAGGACAGAAAGAAAGAAAGAAAGACCTCAGTCTTTTATAGTTGACTCAGTCTTTAATCATGGCCGCCCAGACGCCATGTAACACCAGATTAACACACAACTGAAGTCCATCCATCAACTCTACTCATCCATTACACTGTGTGTGTGTGTGTGTGTGTGTGTGTGTGTGTGTGTGTGCGTCTGTGTGTCTTTAAGCAACCTCCCTCCATCATCTATCATTCCTCTCTTCCTCTGTCTATTCATCCCTCTGTTTTTTAAAGCCTCGTCTCTGTTTTTACATCTGAGTCTGCGGTGGGTTTCTGATTAACGCACACGCACACACAGTAGACGTAGTTTCCATGACCTTCCTCACATAAAAAGAAAAACATTTTCTCTTTTCTTTCTTTCGCCCTCTCCTTCTGTGTCACTCTCTCTTTCTACAGCCTCACTCTACCGTCTTTCTCTCCCTCCATCTTTCAGTGCTACGTCCCTCTGCAGTGCACTAACACCAAACTCCATTAACAATCTGACTGTTTTTAGGTAATTTGCCTCAATGAGTGTTAATCGCACAGCTCTTGGTCTCTCTCTGCTTTATAAAAACAGAAAAAACACTGCTTGATATTAAAGCTCAATTCTTTATTTTTAATCTCCATGAGTTGTGTCGACCCCTCTGTGTTTAAAGATACTGTCAAGACTGACGCATGATGAGAAACGTATCACCGCACATTACCTGAGAAGCTGTCTTTGTCCATGGCCAGCAGGTCTCTGGCTTGGTACAGGTAGCAGCGCAGGTGGTAGCGGGTGCCACCTACACACACACACACACACACATACACACACACACACACACACACACACACATACACATCATTGTATTGACAAAAAAGAGGTAGAAGAAAACAGTGGAGGAAGAGTATGAAGAATAGGGTAAAAAAATGTGTCTTAAAAATGTCTTACGGTCAAAGAAACAGGAAATGGTCGGTCTGTTGACCCCGAACGTTGTTGTGACCGACTTGTCTTCGTTCTTGTCCTCTATACTGCTCTGTGGGAGGAGGAGGAAGAGGAAGGTGAAGATCACATTCAGAAAGAAAAGAGAGAGAGACTTGAAGCTGCTATGAAATATTCATAATTCTTCAGGGCCTTCAAAATAAAAGTCTTAATTTAAGGTTCTGAAACTACATCTGTACTTTTGATCTTTGGCAGTTATCCATGTTTTTGGGCCCCAATGAATTAATGAATAAATTATTAATTGATGTTACATACAATTATATTTTAAAGTGCTTTGTGGCAACAGCTTTTTTGTTTGTGTGTCCCCTTCCTGTTTCAACACAAAGGACCATAAAGAAATCACATATGTGATGATGTTCAGGTGTCCACATACTTTTGGCCATGTAGTGCATCTTAAAGGCCATTATCAGACATTTTATGTTATGATGAATGTGATAAATCCAGTAACCATAGTCTTCTTCCTCTGACTGTTTCTCTCTCACCAGAGAACACTCCAGAGCAAAGATGGCTGCCGGTCCCGTCTTCTCCAGCGGCTCCATGCGGTACCTCCACCTGCGCCTCCTGAAGCTGTCCGTCTTCCTCGGCTTCAAGTGGAACTTCCAGCCGAACAGCGAGGCGTACTCCCACCCCTCCCTCTCCGTCTCGTCGGGACGCTGCTGTGAACGCACACACACACACACACACACACACACACACACACACACACACACACACACACACACACACACACAACCTGAACCTCTGTGTGTTTCATCCTCTCTCTTGCTCATTTGTGCAACTAGATCGCCATCTAGTGGCGGGCAGAGGAAACTTCAACTGCTCACACTAGAGGATGACATGAGAGATGAATAAAGATTTGTAAATGCTTATCAGCTGTATTAAGTAAGAAAATACTAATTAATATTAATATTAATCAGATTAAAGGCTGTAAAATCACAGATTTTACAGATATTTTACATTTATTTAGCTAAATGGCTACCTGAATGTTTTGCAAATTCACCATCTCCCACTTGTTTTTATTAACAAAGAGTTTTAAATCTCCGACTTGAAACTTTTAAACTTTATTTCAGTGGTTGGTTTGTGATCACTAAGGCTATATTAATTTAAAATGTGTCTCTCTGGGACGTCCGGTGGCCTGGTGGTCTAGATGCAGACCATATAGCCTCAGCGTCTCTAGTTCTCTAGTCATAAATGTCAAAATGTCCACAAATGTGTCTCTGTCTCTCTACCTTTCTGAGAGCATCCATCTTCTGCTGGTCTCGCCGTCTCAATCGTATCCATCGCCTCCTTCGGTTGGTGTGGTACATCTTCTCTGACGTCACCCACGACTTGGGACGGCGGTCTGGAGGGATGGTGATGCCGTACTCCCAGCCTGGACACACACACACACACACACACACACACACACACACACACAGTGGGACTTATTAGCGCTGTGTTTGATTTAGCTTTTGTTGTTGACAGGTGTGTTTTGTGTGTGTGTGTGTGTGTGTGTGTGTGTGTGCACCTTGTTCATCCACAGCCCTGTTGAGATCTTCGCTCCACTCCACCTCCTCCCACACCCAACCTGGAGGACACTCCACCTCGTCCTTTGGCACCGCCTTCTCCCCATTCTGACACACACACACACATTTTAGATTTAAAGAGATGAGTGAAGCCCTAAAAGGTGCAGAAACACACACACACTTTATGTACACACACGTACCACATCTGTGTACCCCTCTGGCATGCCGATCCACTGTCCGCCCGGTAACCTCATCTGGTTTTCGAACACTTCCTCTGTGAAGGTCATGTGACCGGCGTCCACGTCAAACAGCAGTCTGAGGGTTTATCGTCGCAGACATATACAGTACACATGAAAACACACAGAGATAATGCAAAATGAATGTTAGAAAATGATTACTGTCCCCTGTGGTCTGGGTGCGAATATAGAAACTGTTTTTTGACCAGTAAACTGCCAAAAAAGTGGAAAACGTTAGCATTATTGTGCAGCCAGAAGTAGAAGAAGAAACAAATGAAAAATCTTCAGCTGTAAAGGATAATTTCAGCGATTATCTGTGAATTTTAATGGATAAAATTGAACCTAACGTGCCTATAAAACGTCTGGATTTTGAGAGAAAGATGAAAGAGTGTGTGTGTGTGTGAGATGAACACATGAGCCTGCACACACACACACACACACACTTACGTCTTCTCAGGGCTGATGTACCAGTCTCCAGCCCAGGTCCAGCCAGGCGAGGGTTTGAAGCTGTCTTTGGGCAGTTTAACTCTGCCGGTGACGTCACTGAACTTGGGGTAGGTCAGACCTGTAGTTCCCCAGTTGCCCACCAGGGCGAGTCGGGTCTGGTTCTCATACTGCAGAGAGAGAGAGAGAGACGGATGTGGATCATGAGATGACACTTAAAGCCCCCTTCATGGAGCTTAGCTTTATTAGCTGTTAGCTTAATTAGCTTACAGCTCATAAAATCTGCTAGCATCGGTTGTCATTTCAGCTGTCAGAATCAATGGTTGTCATCGTTATCATTGTAAACGACGTGTGTGTGGGAACAGAAAGCTTGACAGGCATAGCAACAGTAACTAAGGGGGGCGGGGCTTATCAAACTGACAGTTAAAATGTGATGAGTGGGGTTTATGAGGTCGATTCTGAGCCCGACTCTCAGATGTTCACTCCCAGCAGCAGCAGTTTGCATCTCACCGTCTCAGCAAAGACGGACAGTTTCCCTTCAGCGTATTGGTTGAAGTGTTTGACGTCAGCAGCCAATCCGAACCAGACTTTGACCCTCAGCTGACCGGGAAGTTTGGCCTCTCCACCACTGCCCTGTGGGTACTACACAACACACACAGACGGTCAGTAAAACTTTATTTCAGAAGACAAAATGTGTGTGTGTGTGTTTGTGTGTGTGTGTGTACCTTGAGGAAGACCGTCTGCAGCTGTCCACAGTGTTTCCCACAGTGCTGCTGGGAGAAGATCACAGTGTGTGCTGGGACGCGGTGGTAAGCCACCCTGCGGTCACCCTGCAGCATCCATATCACTATGTCTGGAAGGCTGTTCTGAGGCTGGGCGAGAGACATAGAGTACACACAGAGAAACAGAGAGAGAGAGAGTAGTTACAAAACATGAATTTATCTTTTGTACTAATACTTATTCTAATATTCCTCCTCTTCCTCCAAAGTAAAATTCAGTTAAAAATATAGAAATGAAAACACTGAAATGGTGTTGTTTCTTTCTGAGTATTAGATCCACATTGCGACGTATGACAGGAAACTAATAACGCGCTCACCTCCTCGGCCATGGTCCTCAGCCTGCTGGCCCAGTCCTCCGCCTGCTCCAGCACCGTGGAGAGCTCGGTGGCAGGTCCGTGCTTCAGAGCGAGCGCCGCCGCGACAATCTGCTGCAGGTGGAGCGTACGAATGTGCCTCAAGGAGCGATCCAGAGGGGTCGCACACTGCCAGTGGTCGAGAGAGGGCAGCTCTTCACTGGAGAAAGAGAGAGAGAGAGAAAGTCATAAAACTTCAAAGAACTGCGATATTGAACAGTTTCGCCAAAACTTTACTGTTTTGTAGTCCATTAAACTGAAGAGACGTTGAGGACAGTGATGCAACCAGTGGTGGAAGTACTCAGATATTTTACTTCAGTAAAAGTTGCAATACAGCAATGTTTAGATACTCCAATAAGTATAAGTACAGATGTATTATCTGCAAACTAACCACTAACTAAAGCTGTAAAATAAAGTAAAAAGTAGAATATTTCTCGGACAAGAAGTATAAAGTTGCATAAAATGGAAATACGCGAGTAAAATACTTGTACTTCAGTAAATATACTTAGTTACATTCCACCACAGTGTTTACCTGCAGTCTGCGATGACCTGATCCAACAGCTCGACCACTCGGAGCTCCACCTTCTCCAGGTCACCACCCGCCTTCACATCCAGCTGCACCCGCTGCAGGTTCGCCTCCTGCACACACACACACACACACACACACACACATTCAGATGGTGAATGCTCTACATGCAATTTAAATTTGAGAGAACGTCCTAATTTTGTTTTTCTCATTTTCAAGGACAAAAACTCAAATATGTCCTAACAAAGATAGATGATGAGCACACACACACACACACACACACACACACACTAAACACCCACCAGTCTCTCTATGATAGCCAGCAGCATGTTGAGAGCCTCGATTCTCGGTTTGATATCTTCCCACTCTGAAGACAGAACCACAACTGGCTTAACGTTTCCCCAGGGGAGGTAGTAGTAGTGGCAACCTGGAACACACACACACACACACACACACACACACACACACACACACACACACACACACACAGATGACACAGATGGCAACTATACAAGCACTATTATGAAAGTCATCAAATCATAGCTTTTAGAATCAGGAAACAGCTAATAAAACCAAAACTAACTTGGAAAAATATACAAGGGCACAAAATGTAACTGCAAATATAATACAAATAAAATGAAACTACGATGCAATACGATCTTCTAAACCAGTAGTTTAAACCAATTTACTGCACAAAATAAGACATATGTATATCAGTTTGTATAACACAGCTGTGTTTTACAGGTACTTGAATTTGTTGCACATATAAAAGTAGTTTTGGTGCTTTACTACAAGTTTAAATGATTGATTTCACCTGCACCAAGTACAGCCTGACCTCTGACCTACCGTCAAACACAGCCCTGCTGAACTGGGTGGTGGAGGCCAGCGGGAGGCAGGTGTAGTCGAACTTGTTGCCGTAGTTACCGATGCTGACCTCGAACTGGATGGCGTCGTCGACGTCCTGGAGGAGCGTGGCCGAATAAAACGCTACGAAGAGGGAGAACTTCCTCTTCCTGAGGAACTTCTGTTAGACGGAGGAAAAGTTTGAGAACGAGGGACGTTTGAATGATGACTTTCTTTGTGTTTATAACCTCCTTCCCTCCTTCGCTCTCACCTCCACCACCAGCAGGTCATCTGATGGTATGTCTTCAGATTTCTGCTCCGGCTTGTCCGTCAGCTTTGTAGTGAGTTCCAGTAAAACTCGACCTCTGTACGCCACGCCCTCCCCCTGACAGACAGAAGATGATCTTTAAAAGGTGCTATAGTCATAAAAGTGTCACTATATACAGTAAGAATATATATATATTAGTGAGAAACAAATATAGAGTTACTTTTCCAAAGTTTAGCGCTTCGTGTGGATCGTTGAAGGCGGTGAACTCTCGCGGGCTGCCGTACAGGTTGACAAAACATGGACCGAACGTTGGCAGGAAACCAAGACTGTCATCAACTGCAAAGACACAAAATGGCCGACAGGTTTCAAAATAAACGAGGGGGGAGGAATGTGGAGCGATGGAACTGAAGAAAAGATTGATTTATTGATGAAATGATGTGCACAAAATTGATTCACAGAGTTTCATCAGAATTAAGCCAAGATGGAAACAGTTGTGAGTTGAAAGGAGGATAAAATACACACAAACAGGAAGTGAAACGGTTGAATTGTCAGCTGAACTGTTTCACACAAAATAAGAGAAGATGGTGGACGTACTGCCAGAATGGAAGGTCCGAGGAGTCAAGTCATCTGAATGCGTGGAGAGGAAGGATGGTTCAGAATCAAAGACAGGAAGGAAAACAGACGTCTTTGAACGCCACTCAAACCCAAACAGATGCACTGGACCACAAACGCACCACAACTCACTGAGCACTCAATGCAAAATCATTTGGCCCGACGATGAAGTGAGTGAAATTACTCAACATTTTCCACCACTGCAGAAAACTGGTCAGAGTTAATTAAATAAGTCTATAAAAGGTGAATCAGCAAGTGTTTACTATATTAAAACATATTTCTTTAAATAATAATAAGACCGTCGCTGCAACGTTGGAGAAAAATCTTTTTCTGTGTTCAAATTCTTCCATCACACAAATTGAGACACAAATATAACTCAATTTTTGTATGACCACAATGCTGTACGGTGGCTTTAAGCTGCCAGATGATTCATAATTATTCACATGATGAACAAAGACAAAGAAGACTTCAAACTCAAGCATGTCGTCTTCACCGGGGACAAGGGCAAGACCACTGTGACGGACAGAAAACTCAAGCAACGTCAGTGTTCAGCACACAAACATCACCAAGTTAGTCTTCATGCGAGTGACTGGAAAAAACGTCCATGCTTTGTTAAAGTTCACAAACCACAGATCCATCTGGTGGTTCAAGACACAGACTTCAAGGCATCAAAACTCTTCAATTCCAAATGGAGTTCTGCATAAGAGGACGTTTATCTGAAGTCGCTGAAAGCCACGTGTAAAATATATCCTTCATGTCACTGATGACAAAACTGTTTCTGTTCTCCATATCACCCCAGTCCAGTCCTGTGCTATAGGCTTACTGGTCTGAGCTGAGTCAGACTGGATCGGACCCAACAGAACAGATCAATCTGAATCCTCAAACCATAAAGTCTGTAGTCTGCAGTCCACCCACACCAGGCAGAGCCACACAAAACTGATGAATTCAGAACAGACAAGGCAACTTTACCACGACCTCTGGCCAAAAAGGTAAAATGTCATTTTGGAGCAAACAAAGCAAAACAGAATATAAAAACATAACTCGACTTTAAAAAGACTGAACCAAACCAGACTAGCCGGTGCAGTCAAAGCCAGTCCATTCCAACCTAAACCAGTCCAAACCAAACTGGTGGGGTCCAGTCCAGTTCAGACCAGTTTCGACTAGTTACTCACCATCTATCTCTCCACCGGGGGCGGAGATCTTAGACATGCAGAGGTGGGTGGTGCCGATGACGTCATTGTGACTGGCTCTGTCCCTGGAACGAGGAAGTAAGAAAAGAAGTTTCCTATAACTCCAGAACTTGCCTGAGAATTGTCACATTTTGAAGTTTTATTCAGTATCAAAGTAATCCAGCAATAGTTGTCAGTACATCCACGGATACATTGCAAACAGGAATTGTCAATAGCTAATTCGGCACACTTAATGGTGCCAATTTGCCAAAACATAGACTAAAATACAGCGTGACACAGTTGTCTCACACCTGTCCCACTGTGTCAGACTTTGAAAACCCCTGCTTTAAACTAAAGACATACGAAAATCTTTATTTTCTGGTGAGTTTGTTAAGACAAAATGTAAAAATAAAGTTATGTATCAGTAAAGATTCACCAGTCCAGAATTCTGATCCTCATCTTCTCACACATGGAGGGAAACTAGGGGGGGAAAAGAAAGCATATACTGTATATTGATAATGATGAGTATGGTTGTCTTGGTAGCGCAATAAAGGTGCATAATAATGTGTGTTTGCGCTCTTTGTTTGTGTGTCTCACCCTGATAGGCATGGCCAGACTCTGGTTCCATTGTGGATTGGCATTCTTCTCCAGAATCTTAGTGCAGAGCTGAAAAAGAAAGAAATGCAATACGCCTTAAATAGCTGGTATTTAATGCTGGATTTGGGATCAAATAATGTTCGGATCAAGTGGCCTTGATGGAAGCTGTGGGATGTCACACGCACAGTTTTGCCAGCAAAGTGGATCTCCACAAGAGGATCCACCAGGTTCTTCCTGTTGCTGTCAAACCCCAGAATCTGCCTCATCCCGTCCATGAAGGCATCGTCCACTGCAGACACAGACAGAGACCAAAGAGACAGACGTGAGAAATCTCCAAATCTCTGGTTTTACAGCAGATGGATAAACAATATGTAGAGACGGACTTTGTGGCAGGTCTTCAGCTCTGAAGATCCTCAGGCTGAATGTGGCTCCTCTCAGAGACAGACCAGCGGGTCTCAGCAGGTTTCCTTCTATATCTTCTTTCTCCTCCACACACTCGCGTTTGTCAGCCTGGAAGACAAACAGACACAAACAACAAACAGAGATTTACCGCAGGGCTTCTAATAAAACTTATGTTAGCAGGCATACAGTTAGCAACATGCTAACATTGCTAATGTGCAAACATGTTGGTGTAAAATGCTAGCTTTGAGTATATTAGCATTCATTTCAAAGTACAGCTAAGGCTAACGTCATAGTGGTGTTTTGCTGATCTTCTTCCAGCCAATCAGACTCACCGGTGGCTCATCTCCAGCTGCCAAAACCAACAGGCTGACCTTCAGGTAACCTTTGACCCCAGCAGAGAGGTCGTCGGGGTCACACAGCAGCAGCCATTTCCTCAAGAAGCAGTGTCCTAAAGGGAGGGGAGGGGGCGGGGCTTAAACTAACCAATAATATGCTGGAACCAAGAACTTCAAACTGAGGACCAGGAAATAAAAAAACTCACAGCTCTCTCAGAACTCTCACAGAAATAAAATAAAATAAAACTAATAACTCTAATAACTTATTTATATAAATGAATCTACAGTTTATAGGCTTTCACACAAATGCAACAGCACCAATCCCCAAAAACATTAAGTTCACATGAACGTATACTCACTGTGCTCGTTGTAGACAGTGCCCACATCCAACTGTAAAAAAAAATATCCAAAGATTTTAAGACGTTTTTGCTTTTCACAGAACAAACACAGCGTGAACTATATACTCTGTGTCCAGCACGAAGTACTTCATGTGTCTCTGTCAAGTTACAGCTGCGACGGCGGCAGTTTACCTTGAATTCACCGATCACAGCGTCAGTTCTGAGTGAGCGAGAGTCACACACCTGTCAGGAGAGAGAGAGAGAGAAGTGAACACAACAGGAAGTAAAAAACATGATTTGTAGTGTTACAAAATACGGTGTGGTAATGGTGACAGGTATCATCCAGTGACAGTATGAAAAGATATGTTTCATTTAGAAAAAGAAGATGTCGTGAATGAATGGAACAAAAGGGAGGTGAAAAGTCAGACTCACGGTGATGAAGATCGGTTCATCGAACAAGTCCGACGGAGTCTCAAAGAAGTTCATGAAGAACGTCTGTCGAGAGGAAAACACTCAGGCTGCAGTTTGACAGACAAATAAAAAATCATGTTGTGAAGGAAATCAGACCGTGATGAATAATTCTTGTTTACCTCATCAAAGACCGGGTTGTTGCCTTTTCTAATGCGGGTCCTCTTGGTCTGCCCGGATACCGTTACCTTGACAACAGGCTTGATATTGATGCCCGGCAACTGTCGGCCCTCGATGACCCGCACACGAACCTGGACAGGAAAACATTCGTGTGTTTATTTAAATCCTTCTGCAAGAATCATCATAATGTCTGTTCTGCGTCCTTCATGTGTCGTCTTGGTTGTTCTCGTGGTTTTGTAATATAAGTTCTGTCTCGTGTTCCTTGTGTAATGTGCCAAAATCACCACACTGTGGCACTGTGAGCAGAAACTGATGTGGAACTGATTACATGCAGCCTGAAATCCAGCTTTCGTCATGTTTTTAAGAGACGTGCCTGGAAAATGATATTAGTAGTGTCACAGAAAAGCCTAATGTTAATCTATCTTTAATGAAACCAGGCAAAAGAAAACGTCTCATCAAAACAAACTCATCATGACCTCCATATATATATATACTGCGACCCTGCACAGCACAGACCTGTAAGTCCTGGGGTTTGTTAGGCAGCGGTTTGGTCTGACTGCTGGCTCCTCTCCTCCGCTTCCTCAGCCCTCCGTGGGTGTTGTAGGACGGTGGCGAGCGTTTAGGGGTCTGGGCGGTGGGGGACTCCTGGCCCGAGGGCCCCTGAGGGCCGACGATGACCATGGAGCGTCCGTCGTCGGGGCCCTGGTCCTCCGTCGGCTCCAGCATCATCATACTCTCTGTGTCCTCCTCGCCCAACGTGTCCAGAGAAATCACTGCATTGACAGAAGTCAAATATAGAACGAGCCGATACAGACACGAGATTTAATAAGTACATGACAGATTATGTTACTTGTGACGGTGTCCAGCTCCACACTGGGGTTGTTATGGGGAAGAGCCTCAGGCTGGGGGGGAGGCTGGAAGATTGGAACCGATCCTGGTGGAGGGACGTAGGAGACCTGCAGGGTCAGCGTGGCCTAGTGGAGACAGAGAAAGCACAATTATGTGATTTAATCAGTGCTGGTAATGAGGACTTGATGTTGACGTCCCTAAACATGACTCGGCAGATTACGGGGCTCAGTTGGTGAACTTGCGTTGTTTAATTTCATATTGTGTTTGCCAGCAATGTTTAATTCATTGCAATCATTAGCTCCATTAGTTGACGACACACTTGATGATGATACTGTGGAAATATATGTGTGTACGATATTATGATGCTAATGTTCCTTTAAAAACAGTCAAATAAAGTCCAGAGGAGACAGAAATGAGCAGCTGTTGTATGAAAAGTGTAGGCAGGTGTAGGCTCCTGCATTTACCTTCACCTGCAAAAAGCAATTAAACTTGACTGTAAATTGCTTTAATCAGGTTTGTGTTTGTGGCTCGTTGGTCTAGGGGTATGATTCTCGCTTAGGGTGCGAGAGGTCCCGGGTTCAAATCCTGGACGAGCCCTCTAATACATAATATAATCTTTAAAGATGGTCCTGCAGGATCATGTGAATCTAAGTGTAGATGTTATTTACGACTGCTAAAGAAAAGCTGAGATTTCTGCTTGTGCCTCCAAAGTTTTGCTGTTGCCATAAATATGTCATATAAATTGTGCAGTTTCCTTAATTGTTAAGATTGAGTGTAAATGGCTTTAATTTGATCAAAATGTAATTCTCACTTTGGATGAGAGAGCCCAAGAAACACTCCTTTAAAAACTGTTAAGTCTAGCACCACCACTAAATGACGTTATTGTTAGCGTCAGGCAAATGAGCAGCCATTATATGAACAGTGGTTATGTGTAAAGTGTACGGCTCGTTGGTCTAGGGGTATGATTCTCGCTTTGGGTGCGAGAGGTCCCGGGTCCAAATCCCGGACGAGCCCAGGACTGCCTGTCTATTATATGTTGCTGCGTGATATATGTGATGAAAAGGACAAATGATTAAGCCTGTGTTTGTCTTGCAGCAGCTGAGTGTGAACCAGTCAGAGGTGTAGTCTTCTACAGTTTCCTTTAACAGGAAAAAGCAACTCAAGTCATGAGCTCTAATGTTTCTGTAAACTAAGATATCTGGGTCTGTGTGTACAGCAGCCACAGGTTTGTAGTTACATTCAGGTGCTCCTCCACATCGATTCCAAAACGTATTAACTATCTTATTTAATTAACAGAACAAAACAGACACGAAAAAGACCACTAATAAAATAGATCTAAGACAGTCATTTAGTCGATTATCGAGTCTTAAATTTCATTTTCTGGGACAAAACTTGACGTGGGGAGACATTAGTTCACCTGTTTCCAACAAATAAATTGATTTCAAGCATGTTTTTGTGTTATATTTTTTCCTTTTTGCGATCTCAGCGACTTTTTCTTTATTCAACATACTGAACTGCACTGGGAACAAGTTGAATAATCCCTCCACTGTGGCCTTTTTTTTTAAAAGAACAATTAGTGTTGAAAGGTCGACGTGAGAGTGCATGACTTAAGTCACTTCTTTTAAAATAAAAGCTTCAAATTTAATCCTATTCAAAATGGTAAAAACAGAGAGAAAGAGCAGCATGGTTGTTATTCTGACGCAGGACTGTCTTTCTCTATTTTAGGATCCAGACAGGAAACTCAGAATGATTTATGATTTGTCATTGGTGCATGCTACAATGAGACTGTAAATTAATGTGTGTGTGTGTGTGTGTGTGTGTGTGTGTGCATGCTCACCCCTGTGTTGTTTCTCTTGGTGTCCAGCAGGGAGACGGTGAAGGAGGCGGCCAGGTTGGGAGAGTTGAGCACGTCTCTGAGAGCCAGCCGGCTTTCCCCGAGGAACCTAAACAGACCCACTTCAAATGTCTTCGAGTATTTGGTACGTGAGTACTCGGACTCAGACTTGTGTTAAATGTATCCAGCACATGAGCAATGCTATTAACGTTTGGGACTTAATATATAATATATACATAATATATATCAAGTGAAAAAAAACAGCAGGCTTCTGAAACATGTCATCAATTCAAAACTTCATAGGCAATTCTACTAAAATTAGGAAAAGTCATGAAGTATCAAGGTGAGAAAACAATGTTAAGTGTGTTTCTTGAACATTTAAAAGGGTGCGACTTTGATTTAAAATGTACCTCAAATTTAGGTTGGTTTGGTAGACTTGCTTCCATTTTTTATAATTAACAACACAACCATCATTACCTAAACAAACAATCTCAGTAAATTCACACTTGAGCTACAAACACAGTGAAATGCAACGTTTGGTACAGCAAACCCACTGTGGTCTGAATGTACCACGACAAGGTGATGAATGGATCTGCGAATCAATCAACACATCAGCCGGTGAATGGGTGGAAATATGAGTGAATAAATATTCGACGACCACAATGAGAGGATGACCCGATTCTTTCATGCCTGCCCCCTCCCCTCTGAAGGAACTCCAGCATGCTTGACATCTTGATGAAGCGGAACGCTCCAAAAATAACCTTCTGAAGGGGTGTTTTCAGTCCGACAATGCTGCAGTTCTTATCTGAATTCCTGTACTCTGAGCTATGGGAAGGATTTATCGGTGTTCTGCATGATTAACAATACAAGTGCAAATATAGAAAGAAATCCATAACTTTAACTTAACAAACTTTCAAAGTGACAGATGTACATTTGAATTTAAGCCATTTCGGTGTACGTTACTTGAACTCAAAGCTCGACTTTGGTCACTTGAATTCATGTTAATCGTTCTGTTGGACTTTCGCGAAAAGGTGCGGTCCCTTAAAGTGCAGAATACAGGTTGCCTGAAATGTTCTGTATCAGTGAAGGTGTTTCTGACTACGTCTGACATCTACGACGAAGTCCAGTAAGCTACAGGCTGCTGCCATCCATCTACACTAATCTCATCCCAGAGCCAAGCAGAGCTGGCTGTTGCTTAAAGTAGAGGAAATGGTTCATCATAACAAGTTTAGCTAACCATCGCGGTGGTTTCTCCCACTGCCACCTAGCTGGAATGTTAACATTTGCTAATTAGCACTAGAAACAACGTACAGCTGAGGCTGATGGGAATGTCAATCATTTTGCAGGTGTTTGGTCAAAGTATTGAATAAAGAGTCAAAAGATCATCAAAGTTATTACAGCTTATTATTTTGGGAACACGAATATCTGCACCAACTATCATGACAATCTGTCCAATAGTTGTCGCTTCACTCCATTTCAGCACAAATGTCAACCTCATGACGACACTAGAGGAAAATTCAAGGTATCACCAAAGTCATTAGGATTCAGCCTCTTGGGACTATGAATTCCAGTCTTATCCAACACGTTGCCTTACTGCTAGTGTGGCTAGAAGTTATAACTTGTGTAGAGCATAGAGTATGCTTCCAAAGGTTAAATTAAGACACAGTGCTGTGCAGAAACATTTCTATGTAAATATATTATTTTGTGTAAATTATTTTGGCCTGTAAAAATAATCCTTTGCAGGTACTTCCTGTATTTTTGCTGCAGCGCTACACACCTGTTTCTCCCCATCTTCTCATGGTCTTTGACGACACAGTGCAGCTCTGCTCCGGAGTCCAGAGGAATCCCCTTCAGATCCCATTCAAAACCCTGACAGAGAGACGTTAGATCTCATGAGAAGAAATCGTGACAAGTAAAATGTGTTTTTCGCAGCGTTGAGGTTCAGAATGGTTGTGAGAGTTAACGTTAGCATCTGAAAGAAAAGTATTTTCATTAAAACATCAGTCCCGCAGCTCAAATATGAGAACTGTCCACCAGGAGCAACAAGAAAAGCTTCAATGCTCCTTGACGAAAAGACTTTAGAGGTGTTTTAAATCCATTCATTCTTGTTTTTCTTTTAAGAAATATGTGAGGCAGCACCTTACCTGTGGTCGTCTAAATAGCAAACAATGGATTTGAGGTTGTGAACAAGACGTACCTCGTTCCAAACAGGGTTGGGGTTGTTCTTGATGACCTTTGTCTTCTTCTTAGACCCTTAAGAAAATGGAGAAACAGGAACATTAAGAGTTAGCTTACGAAACAGACAGTTTTGCTAACCGTGCTGTCTTTAGCCTTTAGTCTCTTAGAAAACTGTTCAGTAGCTAATTAGCCAGCAGACTAGTTAGCTAATGTAACCAGCTAACATCGCCTCCTGACAAGTCAGCTAGCAAAACCACAACATGTTAGTGATTGTTGGCTAAGATGCAAATAAGATGTTCAATCAATATTTAGGCTAATTGTGAATACACATATGCCTACAGGCATATTTTCATATATTAACTATGCTAACTATGCTAGTGTGGGAGTGATCTTTAAACCAACCATGACTCAGTGAGCAGAAAATAAACTTTGCAACCACTTGACCTTTCACACACACGCACGCACACACACACGCACACAGTGTGTGTGTGTGTGTGTGTGCGTGTGTTATCGTTCTGTAGCTTCCTGTGACATGGAGTTCTGAGCTCTTATTTCCTGTCTCTTGGGCACTCTGACAGGAAGTGGGACGTAAGACGGACCAATAAACTGCCAAGATTCATCATCAGCTACTTAAGAGCTCACAGAACACACACACACACACACACACACACACACACAAACACACACGAGAATGTGATGTAAATAATCACATTGGGGACGACTATCATCATTTCCATTTGGTTTTATTCAAAACGAGGAATAGATCAAGGTGTTCTTTCCAGATGAAAGGAAACAGAGACAATGACTATTGTCCGATTTTAGAAGCGACTCATTAATTTCCAGGGAATGACCACAAGACAAAGCCTTGAACAGATAAACGAGACTATGAGTCTGCAGTCATGCTAGCAGCTCTGTGAGGCACAGGCTAAATGCTAACGTGCTGGTGTTTGGTTTACCATGTTCACCATCTGCATTCAGCATGTTAGCATGCTATCATTCAGTGATTCGCTGTGGCAGCTGATGGGGATGTCGTTTTCAGCCATGCTAGCAGATCTAGGGACGGCAATGTCGACCACTTTGAGCCACACTGAAATAAAAGTTACCCTGAAATTTTGAATGGACATTCATGGTTCCCTGAGGATGAATACTACTGACTCTGGTGATCCCATGACTTTTTATTTTTGCAAGTCAAATTATTCCCTTATAAATCCAGATATCCATGGTGCCCAGATGGTGAATCTTTCTACCTTTTATGCTAATAAAACCTTTTTAAAACCAATCCAGATATTTAAAACAAAAAGTTTGTTTGCAAAAAGTGTAACATTTTATAGTGACAAGATCCATAAGTAAACATGACAACATCAATGTAAATATGAGATAGATATATCAGAAAGACATATCAGTCTGTAGATTAAAGGGTGGTTGTTGTTTTCCCATTGCACCAGTGAAATATTCAGTTTTGTTCACATTTATCTTAAAAACAAACACTGTGTTGAAAAACAACCAAACAACCAAGAAATCTTGACTGACACTTTGACTCTGGTTAACCAAACATCAGTCAACATCATCACCAATGATCCATACATTACAGGATAAATCAAAATTTCTATTTAAAGTCCATGTTCGTCTACTTTTGGTACCACAACTGATGGTCCACACTGCATGTGTGCACACACACACACACACACACACACACACACACACAGAAAATGGTTGTTTGCTTTCCTGTTTTCCCCACACCTGATATGAGAACACACACACACACACACACACACACACACACACAATGTGTTCTGGCCAGACACAAAAAATGTTCTTACACAAATACCTACGTAAGTGTACCTCCGTTCTTGGAAGATATCTTAAAAAACACCTCCACCCTTCCACAGAGGGGTCGAGAGGGTACGTTATATTTGCGTGTGTGTGTGTGTGTGAACTGTGTAAATCTCCCTAGAGGTGACATCAGAGTTAGCATCTCAGAGACAGGAAGTGGCACAGCATCAACTTCCTGGTTGGTCCAGCTTGGCACAGTTTCTGTCGTGAGCCGAGAATAGAACAAACTGTGACCCACAGTGCTGTGAAATACGTATGGGAAAGCTAACTTTAGACATGGGCTGTGTGTGTGTGTGTGTGTGTGTGTGTGTGTGTGTGTGTGTGTGTGTGTGGCCACTTCAAAAGGATCTAAGAGATGAAGAGTTATTTGGCTGGTTCCCACTTTTAAAAATGAATTTTCTTAACATATACTTAAAGTTTAAGATTAGGATGAAGCAAAAGTCTAAATGTATAAATATGCTAACCTGGTTCCCAAACCTTAATCGCTGCCCACATCTCAAACATTAGCAAGGAATCTGGTGTGTCAATGAATGGATGGCTTTCTCCCTGATTTGAAATTACTGAGCCAATCAGAGCCTTTGTTCGGACCAACGTTAATGACTTTACCAAGCTGTGTTAGATAGGTACATCTTAAAAAACAAAACAAAAATCATCTCAGGATATATTTAAGAGTAACTTAACACCCCCCGATTTTGCTGACTTAAAGTGGTTTAACTTGTTGCGGTGATGTAGAAGTGTACCCCAGGGTGTGTCAGTACACTGTGACATCACTGTTGGGCGTGGTCAGGAGTGCCACAGAGAGGGCAGAGAAACACTGTTCGTTTCAATATTTGCCAAACCGAGTTTTGAAATATTTTTAATTGTGCATTATTGACGTCCATGTTTACTTGCTCGCGGTCTTCTTCTTCACTTCCTTTTTTGGCACATTGCTTTATTTGTTGGCGCATTAGTGCCGCCCTCATGCATGTTCAGAGTGCAAACAGAACTTAAAGACAAGGAGCTACTGGTGGTCAAACTCCACCGAGTACCTTTAAAAAGAAATGTTCATAACCTGAGCCAACTCTGGGTGGAAGCAGATAGCTAAGCTAATAAATTAGCTAATTTAGCTAGCTGTAGGGTTGAGGTTTGATTGCATTTTTTCAAATCTTAGAATCCCTAAAAACTATAACTCTACCTAACTAGACTTATATGTGTGTGTGTGTGTGTGTGTGTGTGTGTGTGTCCAGGCTATATTTAGCATGGGACTGGGATGAAGTTGCCAGTTTTTATTTCTGGTTTCGACGGAGAACAACACTCATCGTTCCAATAACAAGACTTTGTCCGGAAATCCTGCCCTCAGCACACAAACACAAGCACTTGTATTCACATTTAATCACATACACACATGCTTCATCACCTACACCTGCCGACACACGGCCACAAACATGATGTAGAGGTGACTGAAAATAATAGGTAAACTATCTATAAACATTAGCACTCACAACATGGTCAACAAAACAACAACAAAAGCCAAAATCAAACTCCTGAATGTCTCCGGGAAGGGTTTCCATCATAAAAGGTGAAGTTGCTGCTAAAAAGCTGATACACAAATGCTCTCAAAGTGCTGTCAGAAAAGAGTTTGGGTCACAAAAGTCCACCCCACCCTCTGTCTTTTATCTGTCCTCCCACACAGCTTCCTTGCTTTTTTATTATCATCTGTAATTCCTATAAATGGACTTGGTATCTGTTTTCTGGAGGGGAGCTCTGCGCTCTAAATTCCTTAAGTTGTTGCAACCCAGAAACTCTTGACTTGACTCTCCATTACTTTTCCATTAGAATAACCTAAGCTAACCTAATGTTGTGTTTCATTTCAAATACAAACTACGACATTTTACATTAAATTTGATCAGTGCCTCCTGCTCCTCACAACAAAGTATAGAAGTGCAAGCGAGTGTGTGATGGCACCAGGAAACAGTGTCAGGACAAAGGCAGGAAGTTAACAGCCGAGCTCACCTCATTAAGAAGGCAGACACTGACTCGTGGAAAGTACAACAACAAAGTGATGGAAAAACAGAGCAGGTAGCCAAGTCACCTTCGCCGTTTGTCCTCAGTCGAGTTAGTTAAAAAGATGCTCACCTGGAGGCGACTTGAGACGTGCATGATCTGACTTGACTTTGGACTTGAAAGCAAAAACATTCAAGTCTCAGAACAATAAGCATCTAAACTTCAAGGTATCGAGACTTAACTTGGTACTTCCTCTGACAGACTTTAGACCTGACTTGGACTCATCTCGCACTACTATCCCCTGTAGTACTTGTACCACAGAGGATCCTTCTGAAGAACCCCAACGCTCGCATCACAGAAACGTGCTGTAGTTTGCATTTTCTTTCTGGACATTTGGATGGAAACTTGGCTGTGGTAACAATAAATATACTGAAGATGGTACATTTATTTTCCTCCAAAACACAAATATGTGGATGTTTTTTCTTTGCCAAATCACATCATCAATCTTTCGACGTGCACTCTGACATACTCATCATTGCACTAGAGTTTAGTACACCGCACTGCAGTCTATCGTCTCACTACCGAGGCCCTGAATCTCCCATGATCCTCTTACCTCTGAAGGTGACGCTAGCCAGGGGGTCAGAGTGTCTGAGGTTGTTGGCTCGCTGAAGAACACAACGCAACATGGCCGAAACCTCAGCAGAGCACAGCCGAGTCCCGAAACCTGCGATGCTCAAAGAACTCGCCCAGAGAGGGAGGAACCAGGTCCGGCAGGTGATTCAGTTCACCAGGTGAGAGGGATCCAGGGCTGAAGGGACGGCAGGTTACATGGCCCTGGGAACTCTGATGCTGATAATAACCAGTGTGCCTGACCACCAAAACTAACAAACCAAAGACCAGTGGGTCGCAAAGAGGGAGAAAGAAAGAAAAGGTGAAAAAGAAAAACTCTTGTAAAATCAACTCTTTCAGAAATCAAATTCTGCGTCTTTTTTTAAAGGATTGTGAGTGACTCATGTCCTTGTTTGGCAAAATGGAAGTCCCAGCATCGCAAAAACAAATTATCCAATGATTGTTTCCTGTTTTGTCTCACATCATCTGTCTGCATCTGAAACTACGAAATAAAAGCTCTTTGCCTCAAGTACAGAGGTGCCTTCATGGAGCCGGCTTCTCTCTGACTCCCTCGAACACACTCGCAGGGAAAGAGGGCAACAAGTGAGCATGTCGGGAACACACACACCTCACATCCAGAGGAAATCTCAACATTTCCTGTTCTCTTTTCCTCTCTTGTCTCCTGGTTGTGTCCCTATCTCGCCCACATCTTTGCCTCTCCACTTGCCAGCACATTCTCTGCCACCCTCCACCCCTCTCTGTCCTCTAAACCCTCTATCTTACTGTTTGTGTATTTCATGGATTTATTTCAATCTGGTGTTTTCAGTAAGCTGTCAAAGTCTCTCAAGCCGCCAAAAGAATCCTGAACTTTTAATACCATTCCTGTAGAAGAAAAACGCATCAAACTGCCTTAAGAACGATAGAACCTGCATAAATGTGCATTACTACTGATAAATCAATGCTTATTTAAAAGAAAATAAGTCTGCTGAACAACTGTAAATGGTTTTAAAACTTAAAACGAGGAACCTGTTTATTTGCTCAAGGATACAGGATCTCAATACTCAACGTGGACACCAAATTCAAGGACTTTTCAAGATTCAGGGATCCAAAATGGCCTTGTTTTGTGGTAAGACATGACCGCTGTCATTCCAAATCTCAAGGTTTTCTTCAGCCCGAATACATTCAAGGGATTTTCAGACCTGTCACTGATCATCTTGGGTCTCCACTTTTAGAATACAGAGACTACGAAAACACCTGAGTCAGAATCAACGGGGAGGGGGCAATAAGGTCACACAGATGAATGAACAACAGCACGTGCACAGCGAGAGAGCGCCACCTGCAGACATGAATCAGGGCACACACACTCACACTGTCTTATTTGTAGTGAGGCGAGAGAGTCCGAAACAAGAAGAAGAAAACGGGCATCACTTTCTGATAAGGCACGCTTTTTAAAGGGCTTGTAATTAAAGTCCGTTCATATAAACAGATTCTTGTGCTGGTGTTTATCTTTACTGTCTGGTGATGAAGCAGTTATATATGTTGATGATGATAATATGATGTCAGTGAACTGCACACAGCACGCTCACATTTACAAATTAGTCCACAGGACACAAAAGACAACTTCAATGTCCAACTTTAAACATTGTCTTTCAGCTCTACGTGATGTGCTTTAACTCGACCAATGAAATTTTAATCTGCAAACATGTGATCAAAATCTTCTTCTTCAGTTATTTGAAGTAGTTTAAAAGTTGTTTATACGCACTGTGCATCTGTTACTATATGTTGATTAAAATACATTTTTTATGCTCATAATTCAGCCTGATATGTAAACATCATATCTTTGTAAAGGTAGTGATTGCGACTAGTTTAGAATAAAAGTTCAGAGGGTTTGTAAACTGTGTCATTTGAAGAAAATAGTTTTAGCTTCAGCCTCATCTGAGCTTCAGGCTTTATAACCAGTTCTCTCTGCTGTGTGTATTTCATGACCTGACTAACCTGCAGCACCCGTGGCACCAACATGTTTACTGTTCAAACACAGTCGACTGCAGAGAATCAGTGTGAAGAGGTTACAAGGTATTTACAGAGTAGGACTATAAGAGGAAACCTTTGTTTTAGTTTTTAAATCTTTCCCTGTAAAATGTCACTGAAAAGACAGTTAGTTCTGTGGATGATAAGTTAGCTGATATGAAAATAAAAAGACAAATGTTTAGCAAGTGGCAGGTTTGGAGGCAGCAAAGAGCATGACGAGGCAATTTCAGGACTGATATTTGAGTCAGAGCAAAGGCAGCGAGCTAAATTTAGAGACAAAAAAAAGTTGATTTGAGAGACAGATCTTTGATCTTTCTACATCTCGCCTCCTTGACGGCCTTTTAACATAATGAACTCTGGAGGGAAGAAATGATGCAGCAGCTTTTAAGAGCAGAGGCAGCGATCAGGTTTCAAACTGATTAAATATCAGATATCAGCCGGTGAGGAGAGGCTGACAAAAGCTGCAGATGATATTCTGCTGTTCTGTGATGCTGCCATGATGTCCCCCTGAACACTGGATATCTTTTCAGTCTTAAATGTTCTTGAACACATTTTGCCTTTATTTTAGTCAGAGTTACAGGAAACGTGGAGGTGACGTTCAATAAAGGTCTTTGGTTGGACTTGAACACAGGATGTCACCATTACATGGCTCACATTTCATAGTGCTCAACCACTAAGACGGCGTTTTGTTTTTTTTTCAAAATAAGGCACATTTTAAATTGGTATGTTATATAAGCTTTAGTTTTGTGAGTAAAAAAATGTAATGAGTTCTTATTTAAGAAATAATCCAAGAAAAGCTGTGCAGTTATTGAAATATAACGTACAACACAGAGGCTAATTATCGCTCATAACTGCCCAGGATGGAGTATATTATTCCACTTATATATATATATATATATATATATATATAATGTATGCTCCCTGTTTAGCTCCTTATCATGGATGAAATCTTTCCAACACAACTGGTCCTACTGGTTGGTTGGGCTGCCCGCACATCCAGTAAACTCTCTTTTTACCCCAACTAACCTGTGAGGTTCATCCACAGTATATTATTACATGTTTGAGAGCAACATCTCACATTAGACCAGAAGAACATGGAAAGACACGAGAAGACAGCTAGACAGATAAGCTCAATAATGCACTCTGATTTGTCCCGATATAGAAAATAAAGGACTCGGCAGAAGAAACGCCTGCTTTGTCCATTTCCCGTCATGCATGAGGACACCTCAGAGCGTGTGATGGCTGACTTATAGAACATCTTCTCCTTGAGTATTTATTATCGATGCGATTGGTTACCTGATGCAGAAACACTGGTGTCATTATGCAGCTTTTAAACAGTTCAACTATTCATGACATTTATTAGCTAGCGTTACTGATTCACTTTACTCCAGCACAGATTTTCAACCTACTCATGTACAATATTTTCTGTGTGTGTGTGTGTGTGTGTGTGTGGAGACACGCTGCAGGCACTGCCCTATATTACACAGGGAAACTTTTGTGCCGCAAAATAGACAATGTGTCATGAGTTCATGACACATTTATTGTAAGTTAGAAAACTCAACTTTGCTTCTTATTTACACACACACACACACACACACACACACACACACACACACTGTTGTATTCTACTGAACTGAAATACTGAGTGAAAAATGGCACCAGATGGAAAGTCAGCAAAGTTATGACAATTCATCCTGAGGGAGTCAAGGAATCGCCAGTGTCGTTAGGACACGTCGTCCGGTCCACAAAGCAGATGTTGAGATATTTCACTTCATTGAGCTGCCGGTGGCTGGTGGGTTCATCCTCTGGGGACCATGAATGTGCGCACAGCTCCATCTGACAGCTGTTGAGCTATTTCAGTCTGCACCAAAGTGGTGCAACCGCAGAGCTGCACCACTGGCACCAGATCCTCCTGTGCCAGCCTCATATGGTAGTGAGGTGAGGGTGTGAGAGGGAGGCTGAGAGATGGAGGGCCCCCAAGGATAAACTCTGCTGAGAGAGTGATGGTAACTATAAACACTGAGGACACACACACACACACAGACCTCCTCATAACAGCTGATATTTCTTCCTCTCTGTCACTGCTCTGTTTTATCTCCTTCATCTCTCTCTCTTCCTTCCATCCTTGTCTCTCTCCTGCAGCTTTATTATCAGCCTTATTATTATTAACCCACTGTGGTCTGTATCTCTACTGCTTCCTCCTCTCTCTCTCTCTCTGCCCCACCCCAAACAGACTGGTAGCCATGAAAGACTTTCCAATAATAACCTCAGCTGTTAGAGAGTGGGGGGGGGGGGGGGGGGGGTCAATGTTTTCTTACTTACTTACTGAAATATCTCTTTTCACACACACACACACACACACACACACACACACCACCCCTACCTTCATAGGTGACGGAGCAGTAGGCATCACTGACGTCATCGTCCGGCGTTTGCAGACGTTCTGCGCACAGAATAAACACACGCAGCATGGCTCACACACACACACACACACACACACACACTGCAGAGCTCTGTCAAATCCCGCCGACGCACGCCGCGAGGTCCATATATGGGCGTAGAAATATCCTTAAAATGAGGAGAGATCCATAACAGAGGAGAGAAAGTGGACGAGAGACGCAGAGGACGAATAGGGACTGAGAGAGCGACTGTTAGAGCTGCAGCTCTCAGCTGTCTCGCTCGCCCCCCTACTCTCTCTCTCTCTCTCTCTCTCACACACACACACACACACACACAGAGCAAGCATGGTGGACTGGCTGACTCATGCACACACACACACATACACACTCACTCACACACACTGTCCCTTCAATCACAACTGGCTTAAAGGGCCAACAACACACACACACACACACACACACACACACACAGTAGCCTCTATTCTCAGGTCACACATGCCTGCACACAATCAACAATCCAAACTCTGCCAACTTAAACCAACACACGTGGGGAGCTCACACACACACACACACATAGACACACACACACACACACACACACACACACACACACACATAGACACACACACACGCTGACAAAGGGTTGGAGTGTGTCGGGAGAATGTGCTCGTTGATGCAGATTTGTGCAGAGACAGAAAGAGACAACAGGGTGTAGCATTATTATGTTAAAGAGGAAATATGAATGAATGAATCACACGTTTGAAAATACATCAACAGACAGACAGTAAGGAGTGACTAAGGGCGTGGTCACACCCTGGTCGCCACGGAAACACGACCCCGCGACTCATCTCTTAAGGCCCGGTCGCACCAGAAAGGTTTTGGCAGCTCGGTGACGTAGCGACTGCTCCCGCAGCTAGTTGAACTACCGGCGAGTTAACGGCTAACAGGCTAGCAAAATGCTATGATGCTAATGCTAGCGCCAGATTAGATGAGCGGGGGTGATGAAATTCAAATGAAATATAAAGATAAAATGATCTGTTCTGAGCTGATGACGTATGTCGTACATGTTCAGTAATGGGGGCAGACTGTGGGGGCCCCTCTATTTATAGTCTGACCCACTGGGCTTCAGTCATATTTAGGGTGTGTGTGTGTGTGTGTGTGTGTGTGTGCTTACAGGAAGTATGCTAACTTCAGGGGTCGCTGTGGGGGAGATAAAAATAAAAAGCTCTAATATACATTTACTCAAGTACTGAATTATCTGACAGCTCCAGTTACTAGTTACGTTACAAATTAAGAGTTTACATGCAGAATATATATGAAGGACTTTCAAAATATGATGGTATAGTATATCAAATTTGGGCTAAACGATTAGCCGCCCAATAAATGTTTTGATAAACACTTTATATTTTCACTTCAGTCCTCCTAGTTTTTAACCCTTTTCACCAACAATCATGTTATATTTTGTTATATGTCGTTAGCAAACGGTTGAAGTTGGATCTAAATGACACTGCCTGCTTGCAACAGCGTCTGCCATCACATCAATTAGAGCGTATTGATCCTGTAAATGTTCCTCTCCGGAGAGGCTGCAGTCATCGAATCTCCTCTGAGACTCCAGAGCTGATGGAGGATGAAGGAGAGCAACCTGCAGATTGATTAGTGTTGTTTGCGTTACTCAGTTTGATTTCTGAAGACCTATGTTATGATAAAGCCAATCTCATTTCCAAAAGAGAACTATTACTGTAATAGTGTGATTAAATGGACACGTAGACAGTGCAGGTGTCTTAATGTCCCTGCTAAACTGTACTTTGTAGTAACATACAAGCACCACAAGATGGCAGCAGCTGCATTTGAAGTACCGTCCTGTGCGAGACACTGAATTGTCCACGACACGGCCCTGCAAATGTTTCACAATAAAAGCCTTGTCACTGAAACGCTAGAGGGCTTTTATTTGAAGTGGATACAGGAAGTGTTGAGTTTGTATTAACAGCATAATATATATAATATAATATATATATATAAGCTCTAATGTAAGCCTGCTTCATATATAAAGGCTCTCTTTATTTGCAGTTGAGGTCATTAAAGGCCCTGGCCACTATTTGAGACCTGACGGTACGCCTGTAATATGATAAATATATATATAGGCTTTTAATTATTGGGACTTCAGTGGGACTTTAAAGTAACAGATGTTTTAGATAAAAGCTTAACATGTTGCAGATGCTGTATGTGCTTTCAATAACTTATTCTTAAATCTTAAAGTTACACGTAAAGTGGGAACTTTATTTCTCTCTTTTTCCTGTATGATGGAGACTCCGTTTCATGTTGATGTATTTAAAGTTTTGCGTGTATTAATGTTCAACAAAGGATTTGTCAGACGCTTTTTCAATGCTTGAGCTTTTTAATTGCGTATAAGACAAGAAAAAAAGGAAAGGCCTAAAAGGCTTCAGTCCTTACAGTGATGGGAAAGAAGTTTGGAGCACTACATGCAAGAGCCAACAGATGATGAAGACACCCAGATAATCACACATCCACCCGACTCCTGCCGTGGTGACAGTCGCTGCGTGCTTCTCTCTCATACCCAAAGAGATATCACAGCTTTTTGGCGCAGACGTACGGCTTTGTGTAAGAGCAAGGCTGGTCGTCGAACTTCTTCTCATCTGTAGAAAGACAGAGGGGGTTACTTAGGGTCTGCTTACCTTCTCAGACAACCAAAGAACCATATATGTACTTTCATTCTTTTAATTTACTACTAGAGAGGCATTTAAACCAAAACAAGACATAACAATACAGCCGTGAATCTGTTTTGGACGTTTGTTAATATATATGGAAGCCCATTCATGGAGCACTTAAAGTGACTGAAGATGACATCATTTCCTTTAACACGCTGCTACACTTCCATTAAATGAATATGAATACATGCATGTTGGCGCTGCAGCAGGAAAAATGTGATGTTTTAATAACTTCATGACTGGCTGCATCAAACGCTGCGCACAAACCTAAAGATACAGCACCAACTTCACGTCTCTTGTCAAGCCAAGATATTATTTAAGAGGTTTCAGCGTGCCACTTTGTCTTGAAGCCAGTGTAAACAGTCGCTCCTGGAGTCATGAAGTGTTGTCCTGGCAACCTTACAAATGAGTTGCTTTGGCGAACTTGTTATTCTCGTTTATTGTGCCTCGTCGGCATTTGAGAATTCTTTACCAAACCCTGCTGAGATCTCAGCTATGTATAAATTTACCTCCAAAGTTCATCAGCACACAGTGTGCAGACTCTCGATGATCAGGCTGACCTGGAGCCCAGTAGTTGAACTTAAAAGGTGTACCATCACTCCAGAGCCAGGTGTTCTGCTGTAAGATTAGAATACGACACATGTAATGCAATACAGTGGACGGCACGGCTTAAACAAACTTGGTGTTAGTAACTTTCAGATGTGGTGTAATCAGTAACATACCTGTACCGCATCAGAGCCTCCAATCCATGTGAGTGGATAGGTCTCGGTGGTCTTCAGTATCATGTTCTGAATCTCGTGATGCTCATCCAAGCTGTGCACCGATGCGAGGTTTCCACCGTAGAACTGACAGTTTATCTACGCAACGACGGAGAGAGCGGAGCCACACATATGACGCAATGCATATCGCGAGTATTAACAAGGTTAATAACAGCAGAATGCATTCTGCACTGAATCCAAATCATCCTGATTACCTCAGCGTCAGCCCAAGTCCTGGCTGTGGGCACATAGTGGAAACAGCGGCCATTGTAACCAGTCCAACCAGTGGGACAAGATGTTCTCGCTGATTTGTAGCAGTTCCCTGAAAACAAATTTAGAAAAGAATTGAACATGAGAGGCACCAAATCAGGTCTTCACTGATGCACCAGAGCTACAGATGTTATATATATATATATTAATGCAACTTTATTTTTGGGGGGGTTCATGTTGATTGCAGTGAGAGTGAACCAAAAGGGAAAAGCTCACCTTCTTCATGGAACGGTCCTGTCCTTTCACCGGGCATGGCATCTTGATAAATAAAGATGAAATATATGCTCAGATTAATAAAAGGACAGCAGGACATATTTAGAGAGGAACAACAGTAAATCTGGCTGCTGCTCACCAGCAGCACCGATCAGAGCCATCACGGCACAGACGAGCAGAGACGCAGCCTTCATGGTTGAGATGATGCAGATGGTAAAACTGTTATCTTCATTAAAGAGAGACAGACATGTCAGTAATACTCCTGAGAGGACGGGACTGGTGGGTCAGTCCTGGTGATACGAGCAGAGCAGAAGAAAAGAGGAGAGAGTTGAAGCAAACCTTCTGCAGGATTATCTTCTCTTCTCGGGGTCAGCTTGTAGCTTCAGTCTTCCTGTGTGGAGGTGCTGACCAAGAGAAAGACCAGCTCTTATATACAGTTACTTATCTGTCTGTCTTTGTTTAAGGTAAATACCTAATCCTACTCCACCCGAGTGTGTGGTTATAAAATCAACATCCGTCTGTAAGGGTTATCAGATTTAATATATCAAATGACACCGTTCCCACTCTGTTGTTTACTTTAAAGGCTAATCAATGTTCAAACAAGGAGACAGTGAAAGTCTTATATATATTAAATGTTCACGCCAAATGACACAGTGCAACATTATGGTATCTCTAATATATATATAATATATTAGGTTATATTACATGATATGATGTCAGGTATTTAGTGGGATGACTGTGAGGACTGTGACTCAGATTTAAAGTGTAATTACGACACCTCTGTCATAAAAACACACAGGGAACTATTAACTATTTAACCATTCAGAGGCATGTAGAGGCCAACTGATTTTATAGCATGTAGGACAGACAATATAGCACTGCATCGCATTTTCTTCACTGGAGGGGCATCCCAGAAGGCACTGCATCGCATTTTCTTCACTGGAGGGGCATCCCAGAATGCACTGCATCGCATTTTCTTCATTTTCAGGGCACCCTGTCACGTTCTTGCACATTGGGCCACAGTAGAGGGCACTTTATCATGTCTTATCTACCATCGGGGCATCCAAGAGAGCACTTCTGTGAGCCCACCAGTGGTCATGGTCCATCCAGAAGGAATAGGCTAAGTAGCCTAGCAGTAGTTTACTCAGTGAGCAGTAAATTCAGATTTCATACAACTGGGGAAACGTGCAAACTAAAACTCTCTACATACCACTGAGGTACGTGAGAAAACGTGTTTTTTTGTAATGTGGGTGGACTGACCTTTTAGTGGAGCTGCTGCCAGGTACAGTTCATATTATCTGGATTAATGTGAATCAGGGTGTTGCTGAAGACCTTTCATACTCCTTTCATAGGTTGAAGATTGCTGTTATCTTTATGATTTACATTCACAGTTCCTTGTCTGTAAATTCTATAGAACTGGGGAACAAAAATTTTTTTTTTTCTGATGCAACGTAACTGAGGGCAGAGCAAGACGCCAAAACTGTAGAGTTGGAGGGAGTTTGGATCCCAATGGGGCAGTCCATGATAAAAGCAGTGTATTAGGTATTTTGGTAGATAAAATTTATATAGTTTGCATGAAAAAATGTGCCAGGCCTTTTAGCCAACATGGCGCGTCTCTGCAGACGTTTCACTCGTCCATTTTTAGCAAAAAAAAGAAAGAAATCAGTAGTTGAAGTTGGGATCAATCAGAAACAGAGCCTTGAGAACTTTGTGTTGAACTTGTTGATGGTCTCTGTTGAAGCTTCTGGTAATGTTTCTGAAAGAAGCAGAAAATACACAACGTGAGGCCGAGTGTGTGTGTGAGAGTGTGTTTTCTGTGCGTCTGTGTCCGAGTGTACCTGCAGGTTGTTGTAGTGTCTCTGGCTGCTGCAGTGGAGGTCCTTGGCGGTGCTCGCGTTCAGGTAGAAAACAGAGCACAGGTTACAGAAGTACCCTGGTTTGGGGACCACGAACTCCTGACCTGAAGACCCTTCCTCCACACATTCCTCCAGTGTCCTGCCCAGCAGCGGACTTTCTGCAGTTAAAATCACGAGTACACATTTAAGAAACAGTCCCGATATGTCATCGTGTCTCTGCTGCATCATTTTGAAATGTCATTTTTACTGTGAAGACAAAGATCATATCCAAAACATCACTGAAGGCCTTCACTTCAGAGAACCTCGACAAACCCAGCTAATGCACCAGTTTGTATGATTTGTATTCAAAATATTACAGATTCCGGGGTTTTTTTTGTATAATAGCCACCAAAACAAAACAAATCAAAAGACTAGAAGCTGCTGTCACTCCTAAATTGATTGACAGAATATTGCTTCATCTTCTTTTACATGAATGCTGACTTTTTGTCCTCTTTTATTGATTATTACTCAAGATCTAAAACAACCTGACAACTTCCATGGCCATCAGTAGTGTTCACAATATTTCTACTGAGAGGATAAACTTGTAATACTTTAATACTACAGGTTTCTGACTGGAGGCAGCTCATTCAGCAGCTTCTCTGTCAGAAGTACATCAGAAGAGTAACTGTTGTCCGTTTACAGCGCAGCCAAACAAACTCAGGTTGTTTAATTAAGAAGTGGGTCAAAGAAGCAAGTCAATAATAATTTAATCTTGATTTCTCCTGAATGTTTCACAGTGTTTACACAGTGTATAGTGATGTTGTTCTGCAGAACTAGAAGAAACGCTCCTGTGTTTTTGGTATTTACAGAGGGAAAGTGCTGGGATGATGCTGGGCGTCTTATTCTTTGCCCATTTGTCTGTGCCAAGAGGATCAGAGGCATCAAGTATCTGCCAAGAGCACAAACACTCATCGGTTTTTGTGTCATCAGTCTCATATATAACCTGAAGACTCTACATCTCATTTCATGTCTATTTATTTTTCTAAAATAGATATGCCTCAATGCTGCTTGTGGAATGAAGCAACAAGTGACATGAACAGGAGCTCGAATGCATTTCATCACAAGTCTCAAGCGTTGAAACAAGCTGGTCTATGAGTTTGTGTTACATCTACAGTTTAATTTCCCACATCGCAAATATTAAACAACATTGTAGGTCAAACACAAAAATAATACCAGGTTATAATTTAACAATGAATAAAATGTGTAATTAATGCAATAATTTCTTGGTAAAGACTAGCAATGGTAATTAATACCTAAGAAATAATTTCAGCATTATTTACTGGCAATAACTTGTGTTTTCCTGGAATTTCCTTGTGATTGTTAAAGTATAATACTGCTAATACTCCATGATTATTGTGACAACCTGGTTTTAACAGCAGTGTAATACAATTATTAGTCCTCTCTTTCCCCCCTTTTTCATCAAAATGTTTCTACTAGTTACTAGGAACTATTGTTACTGCTAGAATTCCTGGGAATTGGTTGGTTTTTACCCAACCAGTAAAGGTGAGTGTGTGTTTTCAACATTTCTGATATGTGGCTTTTTTGTTTGTTTGTTTTGGATTTACAGACAAGGAACTGTGAGTGTAAATCATAAAGATAACAGCCACGGCAATCTTCAACCTATGAAAGGAGTATGAAAGGTCTTCAGCAACACCCTGATTCACATTAATCCAGATAATATGAACTGTACCTGGCAGCAGCTCCACTAAAAGGTCAGTCCACCCACATTACAAAAAAACACGTTTTCTCACGTAGCTCAGTGGTATGTAGAGAGTTTTAGTTTGCACGTTTCCCCAGTTGTATGAAATCTGAATTTACTGCTCACTGAGTAAACTACTGCTAGGCTACTTAGCCTATTCCTTCTGGATGGACCATGACCACTGGTGGGCTCACAGAAGTGCTCTCTTGGATGCCCCGATGGTAGATAAGACATGATAAAGTGCCCTCTACTGTGGCCCAATGTGCAAGAACGTGACAGGGTGCCCTGAAAATGAAGAAAATGCGATGCAGTGCCTTCTGGGATGCCCCTCCAGTGAAGAAAATGCGATGCAGTGCTATATTGTCTGTCCTACATGCTATAAAATCAGTTGGCCTCTACATGCCTCTGAATGGTTGAATAGTTAATAGTTCCCTGTGTGTTTTTATGACAGAGGTGTCGTAATTACACTTTAAATCTGAGTCACAGTCTTCGCAGTCATCCCACTAAATACCTGACATCATATCATGTAATATAACCTAATATATTATATATATATTAGAGATATCATAATGTTGCACTGTGTCATTTGGCGTGAACATTTAATATCTATGTTTCCGCTCCTCCTGTCATGCTTCATTGTTTGATTGGACCCAGCTTGAAGCCAAAATTATTTTAATTAGCGTCATCTTTTGCTGGAAATTAGTTTATAATTTGCGCCACATCTGGATGGAAACTTGTGATCTACAGCTCAGATTTGGAAAGAAATCAGCTCCATTGCTTTACAGCACAAAACAGGAAGAGGGCGCCGTTGACCCAGATTAAGCTTTCAAAGTTGCTGTTAATGGAAGAAAGTAAAATACTTTCATCATGTTTGTACTGTTGTGAGAAGAATGGCAGAACAGGAAGCTATGGGGCTGACGGAACATGATGTGGTCTTAATAACAGTTTTAATTTTTTTAAATTGAACGAATAAAGCTGCGAATTTAATCTTGTACATGATGTGAAAGTGTTGCATAAGTTTTATTAGCTTATTATTATTAGAAAACTGTGAGATCCGATGTCTCAGCTTGAATCAGTGAAGAACCAAACCGTGTGAGGGTGTTTTCTTAATAATAATAATAATTCACTTAACTGTCAAAGTCAATTCAAATCATAGAGATCATGTTGTGGGATGTTTTTGTTTTTTATTTCCTTTCAACAAATGTAAGAAATGTTCTGCACACGCAGGTGTAAAACGCCATTTTTACACAGTAATTCAAATGTATACTTATTATTACACATTTATTAGTTATTTAAACATGCAAATTTAGTGGTACTTGATGCAGTTTCGTGTACTGAACTCAAATCCTGTGAACTGAACGGTGAAAGGGTTTCGTTTGACTCGGTTGCACTTAATTTCCCATCTTCGACACACATTAACTCCATAAAAGCAGCAGTTTGATCACATTTGCCTCCTGGTCTGTGCGGCGTGTCTGACATGTGCTCCAGGCATCAAATGACAGAAGGCCACATGGTGCGAAGGTCGTGCTTCAATCAGGCTCAAATCTGTTGAAGTTGAAGGCCGTGGTCACATATTTACTGAAAATGTTATTTATTGCAAACATTTTGTTCCCATCAAAAAGCCTCTAATATCTTGGGCGCTGAAAAAGTAAATCTAACTTACTTGTAGGCCTCAGTGATAGTTTGTCACCCTCCTTTATAGAAACGTCCATCTTATTTCCCCTCCCTCTCTTGCCCTCAAGACACTCGACACACAGCTTGCGTCTCTATCTTCTCTGCTCTCTCTCTCTCTCTCTACCCCTGTCTCTGTCTCTCTACCCCTGTCTCTGTCTCTCCAGCTGCTGGCTCAGAGGGACGGGTGTAGCCATGCAGAGTTCCTCCTGATTCGCCTCTCAGTCTCTCGCGGCTCAAATCCCGCTGAGCCACTATAATGGCTTAAGCCCTCAGAAATCCGAAACGCCGGGACACCTGGGTTCTGGGACGCCTGAAATTCCGGACTACGAGAATACCGGAGGACGCTGAGAAGATTTACTGACTTAGTTTCACGTTGTTTATTTGTTTTTTACTTTTTTCCATCCAGTATTAAAATTGGTTGGTAATGATCTATTACTCTGTGAAAGCGGATCTTTTGGTTCAATTTTCCAAAACGGAGGGAGGAATTCTTTCTTCTGGAATTACTTTTTGTAAACATGGAAATAATTCAAACAAAATAGCAAGAGAAAAGTCCTCTTCTTCACTTTTTACCTCTTAATCTTGGGATTTATCTTTGCATTTGGAAGTGCAGGCTGATTCCCGCCCAACAATCAACCAGTCAAAGACTCAAAAGTAGAAGTGTGTATGTTTGTGATTTAGAAAGTGTGTATAAGTCTGTGTGCATGTATTTGTATGCGTACTTTTGGCCATGCTGGAGGAAAAGAAGGCCCGGGGTTCTCGGCCACAGGGCTCAGTGGACGCAGATCACCCAAAAACATCTAAGAACAACAGCAGCGCCAGTAACTTGGTCGCAGGTAAAACCAACCACACCTCAAACAGCGGCAGCGCCATCGACCCTGCACGCCGGTGAGGACAGAAATCTGTGTCTTTTTCTTCTGTGTGCAAGAACAAAGCATGCAGCTCACTGTGACTTTATTCATTTATTCGTGTCTTTACAGCAGGAGGTGTACGAAGACGTAAGATAACCAAGCCAGTCATTTGTGGTGACCAAAATTAAAAGACTAAACTGTTTGCGATCACAAGGTGGTGGTGGGCCGATCAGGACCTTTGTGAGTGGGACACAAAGTTGGTGTCATCAACAAATGATTCAGTTTTCAAAATCACTGCTCATAATATAAGAAACTTGATGTTATCTTATAGAATAATAGCATAATAAACATGTTGACCACTTTAATTTAGTTTATCACACAATATTAGCAGACACAGGCACTAACATTTGCTAGCTACCTACGTAAGCTAACATATTAAGCTAACGTAACAGTCTTTCTGTCACTGCCCACCTATTTCTCCTCACTTTATCGTGACATGTATGGTTAAATGTCTGTTCCCTATAACGAAACACAAGAAATATTATATAACTTAGGGTGAGAGAAGAATTGTATTTCTTTTAGAAACTAAAAGGGAAAAAGGCTTGGTAACTTAGCTAGCTAGCTTGCATTTGTTTGCTAACACAAAAGCTAGTTTGTCATACAGTGTTAGCAGACAGAGGCTTCTGAAGGCAGCCAGGTTATGCTAGCTAGCTACCTACATAAGCTAACATATTTAGCTAATGTTACAATCTTTCTCCTGTCCCTGCCCACCTAGTTTTCCTAAATATATTATGACATGATTATTGAAATGCCTTTTCCATCTAGGAAAACACTAGAAACAACTTGGGAGAACTTCATTTATTTATTTCTCACAAAAGTGTGGTCACTTAACTAGCTGGTTTGCAAATATTAGCCTCTGCTTGCTAAGACATCACAAAAGCAATGTAATGGGTTTAAAAGAGCATTTTATTTGCCTGATTTGGTAACAAAAGCCGGTGGACCTGTTTCAGGAAATAAGCATAATGAAATCTTAATATGGTCTTTTTTGTCTCTTGTGTTGTTGCATCTGTTGTCAAAAAGTACATTTTCTTGTACTAATATGTCTAAGTTAAAGTTAGAACAGGCTGAAAACATGTCGTGTAAAACTGATAAATGTTGGTAATGTTGTCTTCTGTCCACAGTGAGTCTGAAGTGACTACACTCTTGTGTGTTCATGTGTGCATACGGTGCAATTAGCATGTGTGAAATAGTCCTCTGGCATTAACCCTGGCTAGCCCTGCTGACCCTATAGCTAAAACAAGAAGACAACTGTGTGTATGAGTGTTATGTACGTATGTGTGGGTGTCTCATCTGTCTAAATCCATGGCTTTAAAAGTTTTCTTCAGCTATGCATATCATACATACTGTCCCGGCACCACCAAAAACATGCTGCTCAGTTCCCGCTGATGGCAGTACACGATGGGCTTGTTCATGTGATTTAGTTTGAATGAATTAATTGGTTAAAGATGGTTAAGGTGAGGACAGGGTTTGGCCTGAGTGAAGGATTTTGGATTATTTTGTAATCTGGGAGCAAAGTTAGTCCTCTCAACCATACTTGGACACAACAGTCTTTTACTTTGGAGGCTTTTTCGTATCCAAAAAGTCTATTTGGATGAAGACTTTACTTCTCTGCCCTGTTGTTTTGGTCAGTTCCTGAGAGTCTGGATGGGACTCAAGGTGTTCGGATACAAATCATAACATGTGCTCATTGTTCATTAATCATCGTCACTAACAAAAACACAGAGAGTCGAACAACTTTCCTTTTACCTTCAGCTTCAGTCTGTTTCTCACCATCTTCTGTTGTCATTCATTTGACTTTAGTTTGCTTGATTCGCTTCAGATCATTTTTCTCTCATCATTCATTAATTCATTCGTCCATTCAACCGTCCAGTCACTCATTCACAGCCTCTTCGTTCATTTATCTTTTTCTGTTGAATAAATAAGGAAACTCATTCATTCATTCTTGCATACAGCCATTCATTCACAGGCTACTGTAGTCTCTCCTGTCCCTTTACTTTTAAGGACAAGGGGTTAACATATTTATCTCTTTCATACAAAAAAAATACTAACACCAATTATTTCTTCGGTAGTGCAAAGTCTTGTCCGTTGATTCCAAAAAAGCTTTTGATAGTTTTCCTCAGACGGCCAAGACACTTGTGAGGCGTTTATTGCTGTTTGTGTGTGTGTTTGTGTGTGTGTTACCATGCCATGCCTTGAGGCCATTATGGGCCTTAGCTGGGTGTTGATGGGATGATAGTATAAAGGGAAGTAAACACAAGAAGACTCCCGGCTGTGAGAGCTAAAGCGGAGGAGAGGGGAAAAAGTGATAGCGGGAGATGGACGGGGTCAAGATTTAAGCAATAGAGGAGCGAGAAGGTGAAGGTGGATAGAAGAAAAGAGTAAATGTGGGAGAGAGAGGGATGTTTTTTTTTTATGCACGGTGTGAAATAGCTTCCGTCTGAAGCAAGGCTTTACTCTGAGCTCCATGTTGCTGCGGATTTAGACGGCTGGATTTAGGAGTGTTTATATGTGAGTGAATCGGATTTACCTCCACGTCCTCCTGGTCTCTATTTTCAGGTTTTATCACAGCTCTGTCATCTGATGCTTGTATCACATTTAATATAGAGTGTGATTTACAGCCACACACACACACACACACACACACGGGGCCCATGAGTGCAAAGAGCGTCGACCAAAACAGTAAGCTGAAAGACGCTAAGATGCTCCGCAGAGCTGAGGGGAACTGCAGAGCTGGGAGATTGTCACTACAAGCGGCCATTTTACACGTTACACACAGTAATTTGATCCTTTGTTGTTATGAAATTGAGTAGTGCAGCTTTAAATTAGAAGTCTTCATAACTAGTATTGGATGAGACGTTTCTAGGCAGAAATGATTGACATTTCCTCGGTTTCAGTCAGGAAAGTTGAGCTCAGCTGCGACCTGAACTTGAAACCAAAGTGGCAAAAAAACACAGTGAGGAAACTAACAACACACTGACCTTGAACTGCGACCTCTGCAATAACGCCGTCTCAGTCACGCACACATTTAGCCTACACTCACCATATGACCAGACACCTCGTAAATGTTTGAGAGGGTTTTGGTTTTTGGAATGTGACTGATGTGATTGTCACTGTGTGTGTGTGTGTGTGTGTGGTGGATTTAAAAGCGCAGCTGCTGCTTTTCCTCCGTTTCATTTCCCTTTTCTCTTCTTTTTATTATTGCTTATCATTTAAATTTCTCTTTAAAGTACACACTCTCACACCCTTGTTTTTCAGCGTCCCGTTCTCCTCTCACCGTGTTCTCTCCCACCTGTCGACCGTTAACGCCTTAACACGACGTTCCGCGCAGTCCTTCCTCCGGTCTCGCTGGTTTTACTGGTTCCGCTGCTTCATGTTTAGCATCACAGCGGATCCAGAGGAAGGTTCTTGTCCTGTGCATCCTCAACTCCAATTCTTTTGTAATCCGTGCAAAAAATGTAAGTGTAAAAGTGTCAGTTCCTCTTTTTACAGTGGGATATGTGCCGGACTATGTCTTGCCCAGGACCGGTTGCCAGGCAACCAGCGAGGACTCCAGGAAGTTACTGGCCCCAGCCAAGAAATTCAGATTTTACACTGTTTTTGTTCATGCTAATTAGGGAGCTTTAGAGGCGCTGACAGGTGGATTTAGTTTCCTTTGGACAGAGCTAAGCTAGCTGTTTCCCTCCGATTCAAGTCTTTGTGCTAAGCTAACTTAGCTGCTAGCTGTAGCTTCACATTTGTTCAGACACAAGAGTGGTATCAATCTTCTCATCTAAGACTTGTTTAATTGATGAGTTCCCAACCAATCAGCACAATGCCCTGTTAAAGCTGCAATGTACATATGAGGAAATACAGAAAAGAAGTTAAATTACCTTGAAATCTCTTTGGAGGATCCATACTAGTCATTGTTCATTCATTCAGCTACTTTCCCTCCTCCATATCCAAAAGGCATCAGTATGATGGGTCTGATTTGGTGATCTGTACATTGTGTAGTGTGCTGTGAGGTGCTAAAAAGGAAAATCCGCCTCAGAAGAAAATGAGATTTTGTTTAAATGTAGGTGCTGTAATCTCATGACCACATATTTCCATGTAGGGTGCGAAAGCAGAAAACGTTTCAGTGCGTTTGAGCCGAGCGATCAGGTCACTTTGTGTTGGACTCCATTAGCTCATCCAGTTGTGAAAAGAGTTTCTGGGTCAACCATCCAGTCCAAGCTCAGAATCAGGTTATCGAGTGTGATGACTGTGGACAGGACGTCATAGTGCAAAGCTGCAAGTCAGTGACATGATTTTTAAATTGCGTGTGTGAGAGAAAAAGAAGGGGAAGGTAGGAAGGCTTTAGATGAGACACGAGAGAAGGAGTTTATTTTTTATTCAAATCAAAAAGAAGAGAATAGTAAGCAGGGAGACTTCTACACTGCCTTCTTTCACTCGGTTTCAGTATATTTTTAGTCTCCTAAGATAGTAAAGGTCTTGAAGCTAGCTCACCATATCAGTTGGTATGGTGTCTGTATATTGTGAGAGTGTCTGAGACAGAAAGACACGTACCTCAACGGTGATGAAAACTGTCCTCGGCTGTAAATGAAGCCGAGGTGCGATGAAGTCGACGCTCACACGCATTCACACTGTGCGACATGAAGTCGTATCGCTGTCATTTTCAGCTGCCTGTCTCATTCGAGCTCCCTGTGAGGTCAGAGGGAAAATATTTTAGATTTTACATGAGAGGACTCAGACTGACGGTCACACTTGTGGCATTGACGTGTCGTCATGTGACCCTAACCCTGCTTGTGTGATGTACAGTGTCAAGCAACTGCCTAAGTGGCATTTAAAGGAACACCCCAGCAGAAATCTACCTTTTGAGTATCAAATATTCACCCCCTGGAGGCTTTTATTTCTGTCTGTTAAAACTGTGTCAAATTAGGTGATTATAGAGTCATAAATTATTGCAGACTCGACCAAGACACCAATCACAGCGTGCCGTCTTTCACAACCTGGCGTGATGTCTGATGTTCGGGCAGGAGCAGCAGTTAGAAGCAGTTTGTGTGGTGTGGGATCTGTTTTTTTCTCCAGGTAGTAAACACTCGGGTTATAACTTGGCCACGTTTGTACTTTTTAACAGCTGGTGCAGCCGGCTCCTGAGCTGCAGTACTGAAGGGACTGGAGACCGGGGCTCCGAGCCGCATTTGGGTCATAAAAATTAGGACTTGAAACTTCACCTGGACTTGCGACTGTGAGGTTTGACCTTCAGGTTTTGACTTGTTAAACTCCTGGAGTAACAAAAAACAGTTAAGTCTTGACTTGAGACATGCTTTCACAACGCCTTGAAATATAACTTGGACTTGCCCCAAAAGGTTTAAAAACAGCTCTATATGAATCAGTAAATGTTCAGTATTTATTACCAACAGATTACATGCACATAAAATGATGATATGTCGATGCTGCCACCATAAATATCTCATTACATCTCTGCGCACACAGTCCAAGGACAAATAAACTATTTCCCTGTGTCAGGACTTACATGCTTGTGTGTCATTTACACACACACACACACACACACACACACACACACACACACAGATGTCCAGACCTTGTGGTGCTGAGTGAGCGACTCTCTGTTTGAGCCAGCGGTGACTTATTTTCATCAACGCTTATTAGACCCTCTGCTAACTGCTCCTCAGAGGACAGCAGCAGCTCTCGCAGTATCCACACACACACACACACACACACACACACACACACACACACACATACAAAGCAATACAGACACACATAGGGAAGGAAACACAGGTTGTGGATTGTGCACAAATGTATTGAAACACCTGAAATTCTCCAAAAAAAAGATGTTGAATTAAACCGTTTTTATTTAGTCTCTGTTCACACACTTATATCCATAAATAAATAACATCGTTAATATCAAAGCATATTAAACCGCCGACATTGAGATGGGATTTATGACCCTGTCATGTGTAGCAGCAGGGTTTGCCCGGTGTGGGTTACCCTGCCCTCCCTGTCTGTCGCTGGGAGTGTCGCAGGGACTCCCAGGAGACGCTGAGGTAACCACATAACCTGGAAGCTGTCAGTCAAAGGTGGCTAGGGGGCATGTTGGGTGAGGGAGGGCAGCTAACAGGGGCCTTAATTTAGGTTTTAACTGCCCCACAGCACATGATGACGATGATAAAATCTGCACAGTGTCCATGGATAGATAACTTTAATCATCTCCAGAGGGGAAACAAGTTTGATCGCCCAAAAACAAATGAGAGAAACGGCGTGAATTTCCCATGAAAACAACCCGTTGTTTATTCCCTTTGAACTCCCCAGTACAACCAGTGTGGTGTGTTTTGGTGGGCTGAAGGATTAGCGCCTTGCTCAGCGAGAGTAAAACATTCCTCAGGGATCTGACCTGCCCACATTTTCACTTTTGCCAAGTTGAGGAAATAGGAGCCGTTTTTTTTCCAGAAAGATCGCGGGGTTAGAGACGGATACTAATTTGAGATTTCACATTCCTCGTCGATCTTGGCGCTGTCCATCGTCCCTGATCTGGGGTCAGGTTACCTCCAGCCAGAATTGTTGAGATCATTAGCGGGGATCTGTTTATTGGGCGGGGGAGGTAGATGCTGCACATTCATGTGGGGACGCAGATGAATGCATTCGTGTGTGACATGGATAAGCATTATTCATCATTAGCATCACAGCTACAGCTAAACATCCTGGGTATGGGTATACAAAGTGCCCTCTGCGGTGGCCTCTAGGGCAGTGATACGCAACTTGCTTTGCCCGGGGGCCAGTTTTGCAAGATGACACAAGGCCAGGGGCCAGTTAATAGACAGGGCCGCAAGTTGAGTATCACTGCTCTAGGGTGTCCTTCCAGTGAAGAAAATGCAAAAGTATTTTTACTAACATTTTAAATGTTCTCATTACAATAAGAGACATTAGGTTAAGAGGTCAAGTCAGATACATTAAATCAATCATATTCTATAAACGTATACGTAGGTACGTATCTATCCAATATGAATATAAATCATCTTCATAGCTTGACTTGGGGCTTTATTTTGACATGAGGTAAGATGAGTTGAACTTGGACTTGGGGAACGGAGACTTGAGGACTTGACTTGTAACCCCAGAGCTGCTTCAAGTTATCGAACATCCAGACTCAAAAAAATAAGTTATACTGTAGTTTGAAGGTTAGAGTTAAGGGAAGGAAGACAATAATAATACTTGTTTTTGTGTACTATTCAAAGGTCAGACAACTGGACGACGTCGGAGATGTGCATCTAGTGTGTGTGTGTGTGTGTGTGTGTGTGTGTGTGTGTGTATGCTGTTGGATTAAATCTAATTCATGACAAAGTCCTTTTTATGTCTAAATCTGCCCACGTCTCCACACATGCCTATACGTCCCTATGTGTGTGTGTGTGTGTGTGTGTGTGCGCTCCATGGTGAGGTCACCACCATGAGACCAGGCCTCTGTCAGGGTAGCGATGACAGCCGAAAATAAAACCGAACATCTTTTGGCTCGACCACCCCTTCCAGACACACACTCCTTCATACACACACACTCACACACACACACACACACACACACACACACACACGCACACGGCCGGAGCGCTGCCAGTCAGCTGTTGTGTCGTGGTCAGGTGTTAAGCCCTGTGGTCCGGGGGAGGGGATAAAGGGGATATATTATTAATTTGCTGCAATACCCAACAGAGAATGATCCTTTAATGAAAATATTCATCATCACCTTTTGATAAACTGTTGATTCAACAGTCTGTAAAGTCAATAGTGGTTTATTATCAGAGACTTAAAGCTCATGAGCTGGCTCTGAGCGTAGGATGCGTCTGGTTGTGTGTCGCTAAATCTGATTGGGGAATCCGGAAGTGTTTTGGAATGTGATTGGCTGGCGTCGACGGCTTCTAAGCTCAACGAAATCCTTTCTTCTTTTTAGGGCTTACGTAACTCTATCTGACATGAATTCACGTGTAAATCAGACTGAAAGTGTCGAACTGATGGGAAGTTAATGCTTATTTAAAAATATCGGTTTCTATTTAAGGTCACGAGCCTTTTGGTGACTGGAGGACATAATGTACCTGTAATGACTCCTAATATACCATCGCATGATTTATTATTTGCTGCGTGCAGATAAACTGTTAAATTCCTTAAGAAAAAACAAAGTACACATAATTTTTTTTTCTATAATTGATATCTTTATGTTAAGGTATCATAACGTATCATAATAATGCATCATGACAATGTGAAAGAGTCACTCGTAGTGATGAACCAACATTTAGCAGCTACACAGCCAGGTACTTCCCTCAGGAGTTGGTAGAGACACAGAGTTAAAAGAGGGTGAATATTAGACTTACATTCATCAATGACAATGTTTCTCTGTAACTGCTGGATGTGACAATAAGAAACTTTTAGCAAACATATATCAACAAACAAGGTGGCCATGAAAACTGTTATTGCAGGTATAAAAGGTCACCAGCAATGAGGGTTAAAGCTGAAATGTTATTTAAACAGTGTATGATACAACACACAGTCAATACAAAAGAGCCTAAGACACACATACACAAAGTAGAAAAGTACATCAGTGCATCATGTAACTATATAACTTTAAATGTGTTTAAATGCTTTCTAGCAGGATGGTATTTCATGATTTTTAGGGATGTAAGGAAATTTGCCAGTACTTTTAAAGATTAAGTAAATTTGGCTTTATAAAAAGTATAGACACTGAAGACAGCGTTGTCTCTGTTAAGTCCAGTGAGATATCCTGGGGTTGATGGTGAAAAAAGGTGACAGAAACCGGCTAATCACCACCTGTCGGGAGTTTTAAATATTATTAGGGGCCTAAATGAAATGCATTAACTGAATTTCTGTGATAATAGCGCCGCTGTGTGGCAGATTAATGTCAACACATCCTTATACCTTTTCTCCCTTTTTTACATTTAATGAGTAAAAATAAAATAAGCTACAGCAACACTCAGTCATCGCTGTTGGAAACTGTCAGTTTTGTGGTATTGTATTCCAAATATTACCTTATATTACCTGAAGTCTGTGGACAAGATATATATAACAATGATGAGGTTATGGGTTAAAACATGACTGTTAACACAAATATATTCTCATAAATAGAAACCTGACTCGCATTAATTAAGGAAAAACAATTCAGGTCCGTTTCTTCAAAATAAAAGGGCCTAAATGCACAACAATGATGCGACATCACAAACTTGCCTCTAGTTCAAACGTTTGCGCTTTTATTTTGAAGGCCAGGCACCAATACCGGAAGTCTTCCCGATTTAGTACACAATTTTAGGAAACCAGAGAGTGCCTCCCTGCTAACAGCCCGAAGATACGTTTGGGCACGTCAACGCTGCAAGATACACTAAATTAACGGAAGGTATGTAACAAAAACGATGTTATATAAACACGGAGCGAAACACGGTGTTTGTTCACCGGAAACCGTGTTTATAACCGTCCCCTCCTGAAGACTAACCGTTAGCTCTTGCTAGCAGGAGTACGCGAGACAAGTTTAGCCATTCTAACCGTCTTTGGCTCGCGTTTAACGGTAGAAACTAAAACACTCAGACATTTTGAGGGTTTTTTTACGCTTGTGTTTTAATGTGAAACTTGCATCCAGCCCGCCTTGAACGTCAGTGACGGCTGGGCTCAGGCCCGTGGCTCGCATCAGACAGCTAGGCCACCATTTAGATTTATACCTGATAAATATTGATCTAACTTTTACCTACAAAGTATGTCGGAGCAAACGTCTGCTTTTGTTGTAAGTGCTGTGTTGATGTGACGCAGCTGAAAATGGTTTCCCTTAAGACCTCAAAGGCGGAGTTTTTTCTTCGTCGTTAAAAGTAAGCGACCTTAAGTGATGTAAATTACATATATATGTATGTATTTTTATTTTACTTGTTTATGTTGCCATGAATAAAGTAATGGAATGTGTAAGAGAGGTGATGGCTCAATACTGTGGTAAGTTTAGAGGCCTTATCTTGCTTTCATGTCATCTTGTAGTTGCCATAATATACAGTTTCTGACTTGTTAATTGGCCTTGTTTAAAGCAGACATTTTGACATGTCATAGTAGAAGCACAGGTGTTACTAATAACATTACCAGTGACCTTATTCATTCCACTTAACTGTCACTGTGAGCCAGTGTGCACCATACCATACGTGTAACCCCTCTCATCCTTTTTGACATATATATTTTTAGCACGGCACTTGAGGGCTACTCCATAATACCTCGCAAATATCTCAGGAAAGGCGAAGAACAATATAGGGCAGAGATGACAACATTAAACTGGATTCAAACTCCTGTTAACACAAGAAGAAGAAAGGTGGCGTTTAACAGTTTTTTGATGCTGACTCAATTCTTTCATCAGCTTCTGATCATGTGCACAAGCTATAACTGGCAAACTAGAGTTGTTTGACTGCTAACACTTTTAGCCGCCCAGTGCAAACAATTCTGAAATGAGGGGAAGTGTTGAGTGAGACATTTGGGATAAAGCCTCAGTGGGTGTTAAGACTGAAAACAGCCCTGCGTTATAACCTCGCAAGGGGTTGTGTTGGTGGGGATATGTTGTTTCAGGTACCGCTTGTTTGTGTTTTTTTTTTAACCAATCACAATCTTCTTGCTCGGCGCTAAGCCCAGTGTCTGAGGAGATTTTCTGCTTTGTACCAATTGTGCTGGACACTTATCTCAGATGTGTCGCCTTAAAAGCATTATTGTCTTTTGTTTGTTTGTCTGAATGAAAAGCTTTGAATAAAATGGGTTTCTCTGTGTAATCAGATATAGGTGGAAGGGCAGGAGTAGAAGTCCCTGGAAAGGCTCTTTCTGAGACTCCCTGACCTTTTTGTGAGGTTTTGGACTTTCTTCTGCTATTCCAGTTGAATGATATCACAAAGCTAATTCTTTCAAAATTGCTGTTGGATCATTTTTAGTCATTCACGACCAGCGTACAGCTCCATCTTTTCAGGCTCGTCTGAATCTTCCAGTAGGATCTAATGTGACGTTCTGAAATGGAAATTGCAGTTGTGAGATGTACTTTTTTGTGTGCTTTGTCTGTCTGCTGGTGCCAAACCTCAACTGTTTCCACCAGAGATGAGCATGGAAATAAATTAGTTTGTCTGTTCTGGATGTTTCCTTTTAACAACAGTGACCATGTTTTCTCTCTTTATCTGTGCTTTGTTGCTTTTGCCTCCTCTGTTTTTTCTCGCTAGTGAAGACCGGGAAGTGAAATAGACGGATTGAATGTGTATCTAACAGAATGCACCAGAGTGGACAACTCAAGACACGACCTTCCAGATGATGGATTTTACCCTTCCAAGAAGAAGATGTTCAATCCCATTCAATAACCCCTTCCTTTTTGTTTTTTAACTTTTCAGCTTTGCATTGTTATCGGAGCGTTGTGCCCCTTCTCCTGCTCCAGGGCCCCTAACGAGCCCTCTACTTGGAGGGCTCCCAGGGAGCTCGCTCCTGATTGGCCAGCAGGCTGCCTCCTTGCAGCTGGCTCAACTGAAAGCCCAGCTAACACTGACGCAGATAAACACTGCTCTCGCTGTTGGCAGCCGAGCCGCAACCTTTACAACCAACTCCAACACACCTGCTCCCTACATACCCACAACACCTCCCTCCCCGACTGCTGCGGCCATCAATCTTCTCAACCTTCTGAAGATTGTAAACACAATGTCCCATCCCCTGTATAACCCCTATGCCTCTGGGAACCAAAGTTCCACCCAGGGGCAGTATGGACTCTCCAGTATACCGTCCGAGAGGGACCCTCGGAGGGCATCTTCTCATCTTGGACCTGGGTCCAGCTTCAGCTCTCCTGGAAGTACTTCAGGGAGTCCTGCCAACTCTAGGGGAATGCTCACATCGCTGATGTCTCAGTCAATGAACTACAGGCCTCAACAGAGTAGGCCCGTAATGGACGAGGACTTGGAGAAGTCTATAGACATGCACATTAGCAGAGCCAGAGAGGAGGTGAGGCTTCTTGGCAAACCGATGCATCAGCACGTAGACCAGGACACTCGCTTTACCAGCACTCAAAGGGACGAGTTTTGCTCCTCAGGCACGGGGATGGCCTCCTACCCAATGTCCTCAACCTCTGCCTCTTTAGGACATAGACACTCAGACGTTGAAAGTGGCAGTAGCTCCTTGGACTGGTCGTCAAACTACAAAAGGCCCACTGCTGATGACTCCTCAAAATTTTATTCACCATCTGCTTCATCTAACTTTGCAAGCGCTGGTGACGGTAGGTTTAATGTCTCCAGTAAAAGAGAACATGATATGCAGTCCATTCCAGGGATAGGTGATTATGACTATCCAGTGCCAGACAAACCTGAAGCCTCTACAGACTCCAGTCGACCCAAGTACACCTCTGAATCGGCTGCTAACATCCTTCTGCACTTTGGACTTGAAAAAGAGGACTTGGAAAATCTCATCTCCTACCCTGAAGACCAGATAACCCCTGCTAACCTGCCGTTCATCTTGCGCCAAATCCGCATTCAGAAGGCCAAGAGAACTGCACCTGAAGTTCAGTCAAAACCCTACCCTGAACCCCAACCCACCAGAAGCGTGAGTCACAGTTTGAGTAGTGCTGGAGGGCCAGGGATGCGACAGGAGGAAATGTCATCTGCTGTTCTCCAGCCGAGTAAAGTGATTGATTATGGACATACTGGCAAATATACTGGAGGGGTTGGGGAAGAGATTGGAAGGACCAGTGGCGGTAGAGCTAACAGTGGTGGGAGTGGAAGTATGTTGCTGATGGACACTTACAGTAGTAGCAGCCACTGTCGAGAACCACTGCAAAAAAATACGATGGAGGTGAAAAGCAGCGCCTTGGGTTCTTCACGTGACCAGGCGAGTTCTGTTGCCAGTTTCACCTCCAAGTACAGTTCACTACTGAGCTCTCTTGCTCCCCCAAGCAATGATCCGACCAAACGACTACAGGCCCAACCAAACCAGACTTCTCAAACAATCTTCAGCTCTTTCTCTCTGCCAAAGAAAGATACAGACATCAGAGTTCTCAAGTCTGAAGCGTCCAAACCCGTTCCTTTGAAAGAACCAGAGGCAGATCGGCAGTCAACGTTGAAAACCCAACCGCCCTCCTCTCTGTTGCGTGGTGTGCATCTCAGCCGACCTGGCCTTGTAGTCATTGGCAATAATGATGCCAATGGCACTAAGAATCAGAGTAAAACTCAAGGTCAAGAGTCAACAGTTGCTGAGCAGATGCAAAAGCAGCAGCAGAGGCAGCCAATGCAGCAGACGCAGAAGCAGCCGATGAAGCAGCAACAGAAGCAGCAGAAGCAGTCAGTATCGCAGACGGGGCAAGCGATGTGGCCTCCAGTTTTTTCTGCTGCGAAATCTGTTCCTCCTGCTCCTCTCATGGCCTTGCAGCCACCGGTATTTATCCCTGGTGTTCCTCGCCCCATCGTTATTCCTCCAGCTCCGCCTCAGCCAATCCCGGGCCTGCTGAACTTGATTCATATGACGCTGCCGCCTCCCAACAGGAAACCCCCAGCAAAGGCGGCAGTCGGCAAGAATCTGCCAACACCAGCCATGATGCATGACTATGCAGCGGCCTCCCCGAGAATCTTTCCTCATACCTGTTGTCTGTGTAACAAAGAATGTACTCATATGAAGGTGAGTGGAAAACTGCCCTCTGTTCTCTCTCTCCCTTTAGGAAATTGTGGTTTGTTTATTTCAATCTCTAAATTGATGTTCTTTTTGTTTGTAAAATACCAATTGAAAATGTTTTTGTTTTTTTTATTTTGTGGGGAAGCACTGAAAGGTTTTAATTTTTTAAAAAAGTCTTAAGGGAAATGCTTTGAAGCCAAAATGTGTCAAAGATGCCAGTGCAGCCAACTGTTTCTTGTTAATAGGAATTCACGGTTGCATTGTCTAATTTACATGTGAAGTGATTGACATAAAATTGTTGTTAGAACATCATTGTGTAGTTTAGAGAGATGAAGATCAAAGTCATTGGTGTGTACCCACCTGATTTACATATTATGCAACAGTCATTACAAACTAATGGCTGTTGTATAATTTGATATAAAATGATGAGACGTGGCCAACGTCTGAGACGGTTGTCGAAGATGGAACCAAGGGCTTAGAAGACGTGATGAGGAAGAATCCGCAAATCTGAAGAACTAGTGCATCAGAGGATGATGGAAGATGGCTGTTTCCTTTTTGTCTCTTTTTTTGGGGGGGGGGGGGGGGGTCTTTTGTGCCACAGTGTATATTCAGTTTGAATGTTTTGAAATTGTTGTTAGTGAACGTATAATTATCTTTTTCCCCACTATCAGTAATGAATTTTGCTACTTTAATTCATTTCATATCTAACAGTAGGTATCACTTTTTTGTAATACAGGCTATTATTACGAAGCAGAGCTCCCCCTTTTTTTTTCATGTATTTTGTGCCCTTTTGGGACACCGCATTTCACATTTTAGCTACCCATCGGCTTCCTCCCCTTTCTGGTTCCCACATTTTCTCCTGTACTCCAGATGTCTCGGCTTGTGTGATTTTTGTCTTGTCCATACCCGATTGTGACCTCTGCTGACATGACCTTGACCAAACCTCAGGAAACCTCATGATCCCTGAGGCATGAGGCCGAAGAACCAGGCATCGTGATATCAACAATCCAAGAAGAAGAAGAACTTTTAATTATGGTTGCTGGCACTCGTGTTTTTGTTATATTTCATGATGTAATGTGTTGCCCTTGAACTAAAGTTGACTCTGAGTCAGCTGTAATTATAAAGGAAAGAGGTGCTAAAGTTCTTTGTTCACTGTTGGCTGATGTCTCAGCTTGTTCCTGTTTTTTGGATGACTGCTGTTGAACTTTTAAAGAAACCAGATGAACATGTTTTGCTTTTGTAAACTTGGACATGGAATTGGACACTTGGACTTGAGAGACTCAACAGCAAGACACAAACTTTGCAGATTTAATGAACTTTTTTTTTTTTAAGGCCGCTGTAATGTTGAATAAAGATGTGTTGTCAGACAATCACAAAAATGCCTGTTAAGATACTGAAGCAGGAGGCAGTGTTGATGATAATGAGGTCTATCTAAATGCTGTGTGTCTGTTGTTCTGACTACTAGGATTGGATCACCCACCAGAACTCCAGCTTTCACCTTGAGAACTGCAAATTCCTCCGAAAACAGTCAGTCTACTCTTTGAGCTTTTTCCTATAGAGATCTTGTTAGTTTGAGTTGTTTTTTTTGATAATGGTTGCCTTTTTTCTTACCCACTAGTTAATACTTTTGGCGAATGCCCACCAGGGATGTGAGAAAATGCCATAGAGGACAGAAACATTTGTTGTAATTCTATAACCTTTTCCTCAGGATTGGTTGTCCCTGATGATCTTGTCCTGTTGGTGTTACCTCTTCAGCTTGGTGACACAGCCCGGCATAGCTCATTGCTAAGGGCCCCTAAAGCACCTTAATGACCTGCACTAGTAAACACATGTACCTTGAAGGGTCTTTCTTGAACCCACATTGTTGTGAGGCTAGTGGAACTTGTGTCGGGGTTCATAAATTCTTTAAGGTTCTTCAAGGTACCCCCTTTGGTTGTTCTATAGTTAAAGTCTGCAGAAAGTGTATAATACCCTTTGACTTCAGAAGCATTACTCAAATGCTTTACCTCACACAGAAACCTTGTTCTTTTCCCACAGATACCCAGAGTGGGATGGTGAGATCGCACTCGGGCCCAGGTACATTTCTTACAATTGTATTGATCTTGTATGTTAACCAAATGTGTCCAGTGTGTGCCCGTCTTTAGTGTTCAGACATGTAGCAACACGTGTGAACCAATACCCTGCTGATTTTTGCAAATTTTCTCTTCCTTTCATTCACCAATGCATCTCTCGTTCATTGCTCTCTTCAGGGCTACAGGTAAAGATACCAAGCCCTCTGCGTCATCCTCTGCACAGACTTCCCAGCATCGTCACCAGAAAACTCGGCATGAAAGCCACTCCTGCTCCCATTCCCGTTCCCGTTCCCACTCACCCGGCCCCCGTCGCCACCATGGCTCGGAAGGTAGAAGGGAGAAACGCAGTAGTCGATCACGATCACCTCACAGCTCCAGATACAATCGCAGGTCTGTCAAACATAAATTCTGAACAATAACATGGTTGAACAGAAGAGGTTCCTCTCACCATCAGATTGTGAAATTCCCAAATATGTTCCTGCAGAACATTAAAACATCTGCATCAACATTCATTTTGGATTTCACCCCTTCAGAAATCTAGACTTGCTGTGAATTGTTTTTTTTTTTTTAATTATCATTGCATACATTAAGTTATAAAATAATTTCACCTGTACTTCAGGTCCAGGTCTCGTTCTCCCTCCCCATGGTACGACCGCCCAACCTCCTCCCGCTATCGGTCACGTTCAAGAACCCCTGAGAGGCGATCATCGCCGAGGAGGAGAGACGAGAAACGGTCCTCACCAAGGAGGAACGATGAGAGACGATCATCTCCCAGGAGGAGTCGTGAGAAACGATCGCCACCAAGGAGGAGCCGCGAGGTGCGTTCGTCCACAGAGGATTCATCCCCTCAACGAAAGAAGTCCAGCAGTGCAGAGAGACTGGCTAAGAGGCTACTGGAAACATCAGGTTTGAGAGAGTTTAAATTCTTTTACGACCAACTAGTTTTTTAATGTTTTAAAATTGCATTTAAGATTTCCTTGCCTATAGGAAGAAGCAGTGCTTCCTACGTATGTACAGATATGTATTGTGTGTAATTTTTACTGTACTTTTCAGTGGATCAGGTGCAAATGTTGACTTGTAAGCCAAGTAGAAAAGATTTCCTAAAGAAAAGATGGTAACAGCTTTCTTCGTCCTATAATGGAGACTCTGTATGAGACTTTGCAACCACCAAAAGGCTGTCTGACACTCTTTTCGTCCCACTAGCTGTCCAGTCCCTGTCAAAAAAGTCTGACCTGGAGGCCGTGGTGAAAACTCTGGCTCCTGCCTTACTGGCCGAGCTAGCCAAGATGAAGTCCTCATCCTCTACAGAAAAGAAGGAGTCGACTACAAAGGCATCTAAAGCAAAGCCCAGCCTGCAGAAGAGTGAGGCAAGTCCTTCCACAAAGACTAAGGTTGGTGTGTATGTGTGTGTGTGCAAACATCTGGTAAACACTTTCCTTCTCCTTCCCTTCTTGTGTTGCTATCTCATTCTTTTAATTAAAAACATTATCCACATAACAGCGACTAAACTGAAATTATACTGAGTTGATATTAAAGTTTGATTGGACACTTTAAACACAGATGCATCTTTGTCTTTTGAACCATTTTTTAAAAGACAACCAGTTTCAGTAGTCCGTTCATGATGACCAACACTATATTTGGTCTAAGTTTGTGTATTTCTGTCTTTGCCCAGTCTGGTAAATCTTCACCTCCAACCATGGTGAGACTGCAAGGGATTTGGAGTTCTCTCTCTCACAATGATGTGATTGCAGCTGTGGAGAACTTTGGAAAAACCAAGTCCGTTGTACTCTTTCGGTCCACGCTGGAGGTATGTATATAGACAGAGCGAAGATTGAGTATGTGCAAATATTATTTTGGTTGACTGAGAACATCATGCATCGATACTCTTTCCCAACTACTGTAGGGACCCAAACTCACCAAATTCTCACCAGTGCACTAATAAACATTTTGATTAGTCTTAATTAGACCCAGACCCCAAATTATCTACAGCTGCAGCTGACAATTATTTTCATTATCGATTTATAATGAAAATTGTTATTGATTTGACCATTTTTGTAATTGTTGGTCTGTAAAATGTCAGAAATTAGTGAAACATGGCTTGGTTTTTTTTTTTTTTTTTTCCCCAATTAATGGCTCAAAACCCAGAGACATTCAATGTAATATCATAGAAGACCAGCAAATATTCACTTTTGTAGAAGCTGGAACCACTGAATTTAAATGATTAAAACATTTATTAATGCCGTTGACTAATGGGTTCACCGTTGAAGACATAAGTTGCTGGCTCGTCTACCAAAACAGAGGCTTTTAATAGTTTATTGTAAGCTTTTGGCTTTAGAAATCTAACTTAACAATTGCATAAATGCAACATTTCTTCTCTTAAGACAAAAGATTCTGTCAGTTGGACATGTAGTGGTGAGCTTTTCATGTTTCATGTGTGAATGTAGTGAATGGATGGTCCTAAAGCTTGTAGTAATGCAAAGATATGTTTTTGTGCGTGTGCGCACATGTAGGCAATCGTGTGTTTCGAGAAAGAGGAAGACGCTAAGAAACTGAAGAGCGTGAAGAGCCTCGACATGAAAGGAGTGACCGTCACTGTTGTCAGAGAAAAGGTATTACACTTTTTGTGTCTCTGAAATGTGCATATTAACATTTGTCTGCTATGGTGTGGTCACGCTGTCAATTATCAGATTAACGTAAAGTAACAAATCTCAATGTGTTTGTTTACAGGAGACTGATGCTAAGGAGCAAAAGAAGCCTCCTCAGAAGTAAGAAATGTTTCTCACAGACCTCTTTGTAGCAGCGATGGAGGGTGAAGGGTTTTATCTAGTTTTTGTCAAAATGTTACTATAAATGTTCAGTTTCTGCCTAAATTTGTGTCCTCATTGAAAATCATTTTCAGACAAGAATCTTTCCCACATGCAGTTCATATATTCCGAATTTACTGAACTTGCTGTATTCACTTTTTGGTAATTGACCTCATGACTGCGTGCGTGTGTGCGTGGGATGCAATTTAATATAGATTTTATGTCTGTAAACAACTGCTAATACAAAGAATAAAAGTCATCCCAGGAATTAAACCTCTGAAGGACAGTACTATCTTATTGTGAAGAACATATAAAAACATTCAAACCTTGACTTTCCATTTCTCCATTTTTTCCTGATTGACTCATGTAACTCTTAACTATTTTTTTCACAGAAAACCTGCCATGTCCCGTGTCTCCACACCTCAAACCACTAAGTCCACTGGAAAGGCTCTTGTCTCTACACCGAACATGACTCCACTTAAAGGGCCTTTGTCCTCTGGAGCCAAAAAAGGGACAGCAGGCAAACCTGCAGTTAAAGGCTCAGTTAAAGGCTCAGTTAAAGGCCTAACGACTGTCACTAAAGCAAAAGTCTTGGTTTCCAAAGCGAAAAACGTCTCAACCAAGCAGATAGTTAAAACAGTTAAAACAGTTAAAGCAGGAAAGTTGCCTGCGAAGGGAGCTGTGAAAAAAGCAGTGGCAAAGCAAAAACGTTCAGTATCCGTGGCTCCAGGAAATCGGCCTAACGCTGGTCACTCCAAACAAAAACCCATACCTGAAAAATCTGAAACCAGTGTTCAACAAGCTGTGGCGGTGCTGAAAGAGACAGCCGAGGAAACGGTTGTTGAAACAGCAAATGTGACAGTTTTTGAACCCAAGCATCAAGAAAAACTTGACAAAGCCGATGTTGAGGCGAAAGACGCTGGACCAATGGAGCTTGGGGAAATGGGAGTTGAAGTGGCAGAGCCCATGGAAGTTGGAGGTTGTGCTGAGGCTGTACCAGTAAATACAGACAAATCCAGTGAGAGTCAACCACCAAGCAGTACATTTGAGACCCTGCCAACAGAAACCTCTGTCAAAGCTTTACTGCACATCCAGCAAAGGTTCCTGACAGAACCAGAGTCCACTGCTCAAGGACCAGAGACCAAGACGGAGGCGTCACAGATGCAACAGCAAGCTGCAGGAAGCTCAACTGAAGCTGCTGTGGAGGCAAAGCTGCCAGGTGGAGGGTTGGAGACAAAAACGGTGCAAAAAGGTTTGTTGGAGACCGTTTTTAATGGTTGGATGATGAAGTATGTTAAAATGTGACGTGTGTTGGTAGAAAACGTTGAAAGGATAATGCTGGCAATATTCAATATTTTTGAGAAGATATATCAGGCTTCGGATACACACAAAATACTTGTTAGTAGGATCAACTAATTGTTGGTTTTGGTCTTTTGAATATCCTGTGACTGCAGTGAAGACACAAACGGGTGCAGGATCAGTCAAGGATGCCTCCAAAGCTGTCTGCAATATCTCAGCTGACTCGACTGAGGTCGCCACATCTGTCAGAACGGAGCCAACAGCTGCAGCAGTAAGCAAGCAGCAACCGGCAGCGTCCACGCCGTCTTCGACTGCAGTTACCCGTCTGACTGTTGGGGAGATGTTAGGAACACAACTGTGTAAAAATAGAATAAGTAAGAAATCCACGAAAGAGACTGTTTTCTGGCATGTGATCATAATTTTAACATCTTTCTCTTTTTACATTTTTTTTAACTTTTTCCTTTGTCTCTCTTTCTCAGCGCTCATCAAGCTGAAAACCTACTTCTCACCAAAAGTAAGTCAAATCACTTGAATGAAGTACTACAGTATTTACACATGTAGTTGCCTTTGGTTTGAACCATAATGAACTATAATGTCCTGAATCAGTCTGAAAATGCATGGTAATCATTTTAAAGTAGGATTGTTGCAACAGTTCTGTTCTGCTGGAGGATGTTGAATCCTTTTTTGTGGAGTTTCAGGCAGCAGTCGTGTGAATCTCATAGAAATTGTTATATAAATACTGCTACTAAAAAAAAGTCATATTGTCCCTGCTGGTTTTCCATCATACTTACATACCAGTATGATTAAGTTGCATTCTATGTGGTATTAAAAAGGTCTCAGAAAGTCTTAACTTTAATTTGACAGTTGTTTATGACAGTGTTGTTGATACTAATATACAATGCTTACAAGGGCTCTAAACCCTGTTGAAGTGACTTGACTAAATGTTTCTTTGTTTTCTTCATTTTTCCAGTTTAATGCAGCTGGTAAGAAGCTGTTGTACATAAGCAACCTGCCGGCGTATCGCAATGGCTGCTACACACAGGGTGACCTTGCCAAAGTGCTCATTCCATTTGGGTTTCAACATCACGAGAACTACCTCCATGTTGTTCCTCAGGCGTGCATGGTAGGCACTGGATTATAAATCTGCATTGGTTTGGCTTATTAACGCCGTATTCATACCTAACTGCAGTTCCTTTGATCCTCTGGATCATTTATCATGAGACTTCTGCATACTTATTACTTACTCATGAGACTGATTTTAACCACACTGAAAGATGGAAAATGCTATTGAAAAAGTGCTTTAGAACAAGTAAATAAAAGTAGTAATACATTTTTTGTTTCTGGTTTTCCTCTCAGGCCTTTGCCATTATGCCGTCAGTGGAAGCTATGTGCGATATATTGAAAGGCAGCAAGGAAAATCGTATTGATTTCAAAAGGTCTAAACTCCGTTTCTATCCAGTACACAGCGGCATTACAATGACTCCGGTAAGTACACACATAACACTGTTTTTATTGACAGGTTTGTATAGATGAAAATCATTTGAAATTGATCCAAAAGAGAGAGCCTGTGGGTGTGGTACGTCTTACAGTATTAGGATTTCCCACCAAAAATGTTGCTATCATACATTTTATGTAGTGTTTCTCTACATTCAGTCAGGAATAGGCACTACTAGACAGTTTCAAACAGATGTTGCAATTTTACAACTGTGGGCCTGATGTTTCTGTTGTAGCTCGGAATTTATAAATCACTGATGAGGCTGGCAAAGTCTGTAAGTAATACACACACACACACACACACACACACACACACACACACACACTCTTAATTCCTCCTCATTCATAAACTGCTTCACGTTTCTGTTGGTAAAAGTAATCTGTCTCCTTTTTCCAAGCTACACTTGAAAAACTACAAAATGAATCTATTGCAACTCTGCTGTACAGTTGGGTGTATGTCTCTGTCCTCTTAATGTTTTGGTTTGGATGTTCGTTTCCTGTTCTTGATGCAGCTTGTGCAAGATGATGGAGGGAGAATAATCTTCATCAAGAACATCTCACAGAGTGAGACCAGGGACCTCCGGGAAGCTTTGAAAAACATCAGTCCTGTCAGAAACTTCCTGCCTCTCCTCAACAAGGTAAACACACACACAGAGGTACGGGTGTTTAAGTGGCTTCATTAAAGACTTCCCATTAGTCTTACCTGCCCCGTATGTGTGTGTTCCAGCTATTCATAGAATTTGAGTCCTGTCACGAAGCTGATGAGTTTGGAGTTTGGTTCAGTCTCCTGAAACAAGCCCCAGGCCACGAAGTCCACAGGCTGAAAATACCAAACACCAGACCATGTAAGTCTCTGTTTGAGGAGGTACAACAAATGTACACATAAGGATGTTTTGTTTTTCAGGTTGGAAATGATAGCAAGTTTCATTCTACTGTTAGCTTTATGCACAGTATGGGGTGTCCACTGACTTTTGGCCATATAGTGTATGTTATTTCGCCTTGTCTCATTACTGAATGGGCAACCACTGCAGCAGAATCGCTGTTTATGTTCATTCATTCCTGCTCGTGTTGCTCGTGTTTTGTTTGTGCAGCACCAAGACTTCCTATCCCACCAAAACAAGTTGCCGCTCCACATGGCAGCATTGCACCATTTTGGGTCACGATGAGAACCGTGCCCTTCCTGTTCCCTACCATGTTTCCGTGTTTCACCGTCCCAGGTGAGAGAGACAGTTTATTGATCTTTAATTTTCATTGTGGCAAGTAAACTATTGTGATCTAAATTAAACTTAATAGTTTGATTCCAAATTTACCATGTTAACTTTTTCAGTACTGACTGTTTGCCTGTGTTCATTTTTAACTCCAAGATTTCCTGACAGTCAGAGGAAAGGATGACATTGAGGTAAGCCTGTTTCTCTCCATAACACTCAATTTACTTGCTCTTATTTTTGTTTTTTATATTCAAATTAAATATTTTTTTAAAAATACATCAACTGATGCTGGCTTTACAAGACAAATCCATGTTTCAGATACTGGAGGCCGTTTGGTACGATTAATAAATTTGACTGACTTTAAGAAGCTCTCTGCTGTTGACACTGTTAAGATATGATCAGATCTGTGTTTTTACACAGATGTTCCATCATACATTGTCCATATGATCTCCTGTGTTTCTGCTCAGCTGAAATTCAAATGTACTCTGACATCAAAATCTGCCATAAAGTTGAATCAGCGTCAACACATGGACTAAACTTTGGGCTTTGAATGTTGTTTTCTAGAAGGCCAGTGGTCGCGGTTCCATGTTTTCCACAATCATGTTGACCGGTTTGCCAGAGGGAAACTACAAACATGAGGACGTGGCCAGGCTGGTCCGGCAGTATTTCCCCAGGAAGAGCTCCCTATACTACAAAGTGATGGTCTTAATGCTGCAGAGGAGGGTGAGGAGTAGAAACTGCAGACTGTTACAGGCACAAACATCATCATAATTACAGTTTTTATTAGTTAAATGGAGCCGTGTTGTTTTTAATTTTGTTTTTTCTTTCCTTTCCTATCTTTCCTCTCTTCACCTCCAGGCCTTTGTGTTTTTCACTGATTGGACTTCGTGCTGCGATTTTGTCAGAGATCACATCACAAATCCGGTTTCTGTCGAAGGCTGCACGCTCAGTGTCCACTTCGTCTTGCAAAACATGAATCCTGAATCCAGTGAGGTATGGACACTGGAATAAACACTGTAACACTGTGCCAGGGTCAGGATGGGATAGACGAGGATCCTGTTTATTCACAGTTTATACTGTAAATAATTCCTTTTGTTATTTAGACATGTCAGAAGGAAAGGTTTACTGGTGGTGTTGTTAGATATCTACTCCACAGACAAGCACAGAAATACTAACATGTATGCTTGCAATCTTTTTTCAGGAGATGATGTACAGAAGTCTGATGAAGTTGAGCAACGCTGTAAGTCATTAACCAGTTTTGTAAATCTTTTGTCGAGTGAAAGCCGTTATCTTTGGATCTCTGGTCCTTTACACCAACTATGTGTTGCTCTTCAGAGAGTTCCAGAGCCGAAGTCTCTGGAGGAGCGGTTGGTCTATGTGGAGATTTCAGAGGCGTCTCTGGAAGTCATCAGGGTGGTCATGGAAGTGGTGGCATCCATTGCGACCTTTATCAGCTTCGTGCCGCTCGCCAACAGGGTACAAGAACACAAACACCTGCACTTTTCACTTTTAAGTGTTTAGAGAAGCGCCATGTCGGTGTATCTTATTTACAAAGGTCGTCAACGTGTTTTCTTATGTAATATGTAATATGTAATGCTTTACATTAGAAGGGTTGACTGTAGGTTTCTTTCAAAGAGTTCCCACTCTATCTTACTTAGTACTCAGCATCACTAACTTCTTTTTATTTATTTATATATTTTTGGGTTAATTGCATAATTCTGTTGTATAAACAATATCAGAAAATGTGGAAAAATGCCAGTTATAGTAATTTCCAACCCAAGTTGTTACAGCTCTAAACCGTATCTGTAGTCGACCTGTTCACACCAAAGAACACAAATCAACGCGCACGATCACATCCTGCAAATTTAGTTGACTGGTGGAAAATTTACTAGATGTAATTCTACATTTCTTTCAACCATATGTCAAGCACGTTTGTTGCACACCTTTTGAGTACAACCGTTTTGCTTGAATATACTGTACCTCACATACAAAGATTCTTATGGCTTGTTGCTGTTGTCTCTCTGTTGCTTCTGTCGCTCTACCTCAGATCTGCATTGAGATGGCTCACTCCAGCGGTGTAACGCAGCTGGTGAAGAAATGCAGCACTTTCTCCCCGGCCTCTGCTAAAAAGCGCGCAGCTTGGTATGCATGTGTCCTTAAAAAAAGTTAGGGATATGAAATTTGGTTTAATTAGTTTTTTTAAATACCCCCTGTATGTGTTAATGTCCCCCATCGTTGCACCTAAACTGACCAACTCCTCCTTTGTGCCTCTTCAGGAGTAAAGTTCAGCGTTTTGAGACGTGAGTATACCACTTTGTAGTTGATTCTTGTCAGGTTAAGAGAACTACACAGGATTTGCTGTAAACTGAATATCCTTGTGTACAATATTTTCCAAGTTCAGTGTTTTTATGAGAACAACCCTCCTGTCATTTCCAGTTGACAATCGTTTTTTGTTTTTAATTTTAGTTTGAAGAGCCTAAAACAGCGTCAACAAGATTATAGTGAGATCAAGATGAACTTTGAACCGGGCACCATCAGCTTCGAGGCCAAGCCCCCAGTTGTGAAATGTCAAACTGAGCCGCCTCCTTCTGAGCTTTTGGATACTGGGTCACAACCTGCTCGGAAAACCAGTGGCCATGGTGGATCCACCATTTCTGAGCTCACCATCTCTGAGCCCATCACTGCAGGACCAAATGCTACTGCTGCAAGTGACGTAGCAACGAAGGAGGACGGTGAGAAACCAGGAACTGAGATCGCCATGAACTCTACTGTTTGTCCTGATGCAAGTGAAGATGCAGAGAAAGTAAAGGAGGAAGAGGGGTCACTGACAACTTCAGTCTCTACTGCTGATGTGACCTCTACCTGTGCAGTCCCTGCTGCCTCCAGCCCTGCCCCCTCAGCCACAGCGCTCATCCCTGAAGAAAACGCTACAGAACTTCCTCGGATTGACACGAACATTTTTATGGCCCTAACGGCGGCAGTTCGCCAGCACAGACTCGCCCGAGGGAGCAGGTCCCAGAGTGAGGAGAAGGAGGTGAGTCCTGGCTTTGAATCTTACTCAACATATATATTTGGCAATAGTGTACTTAGTGCTGAAATATAGAGTCAAGCTTTCAATGGCTCATGCTACAAAATAATTATTATAATAATAATGTAAAACTTACGATTATTTTTGTAAAACTACTGTAAACATAATTAGTTTGGAAAAATGTGACCAAAAAGCCTTTAATGCAGATGGTTGTTGTGGCGTTTGGAAAGGCGTTATACCTGAGCAGTAGTCACAGAAATGTGCCATTTTTAGAAGAGGGTGGTTATAATTCTGCATGGCCATGTCGTTACTCCTCAAACCTGCCTAATAAATGTTCTCCCATTTATGTAACATATCACTAATCCCTCTTTATATTCGTTTCCTTTAGAGACCCAGCAAAAATGACACAAGCTCAAGAACGGCTGAATACACACCCCAAGGAATGGTAAACAGTTGTTTTTATTCCCACCACCCTACTACTTCTTCTTTGAGCCTTACTTTAACCTGTCATCTACACAGGAAATGAGACCCTCAAGGGAAATTGTGAGAAAATCTAACTAAAAGCAAACTCATTGTTTCAGTGATTGACTCCATCTTTGTTCTCCATCCAGGGTCAGGATGATTTAACGGATGATTTTACAGATGACGCCCTTCCTTCAGACGCCTATCTTTTTGATGAGCAACATTTCAACATGGATGACTTTGTCACTGTTGATGAAGTCGGCGATGATGTGGAAGACACAAGCCCTGAGCCTCATAGCTCTGCCTCATCCAAGCAGTCCTCCCGCTCGAAAAGAGAAAGGAAAAGCTCAGGTGTGTCATCTGCTGGCAAACGGACCTCAACCAGGTCTTCTAAAAACACTAAGAGCTCAGCCTCTTCCTCATCCTCTTTATCCAAGGCGACTAAAGGCTCAAGCTCTGTGTCAAAAAAGTTCAAGGACTCATCTGAGCCCACCAGATCCTCTTCCAAACCCTCGTCCTCTGCCAGTGTCAGTAAGGCCTCCTTGTCTTCGTCTCCAGTGTCTGCTGAAACCCCTTCATTCCCTGGTCAGAAAACACAACAGAGCAGGACAAAATCTCCAGCCAAAGCATCAGTTACCGCCTCCTCTGGTCGTAGTACCTGCTCGTCCACCGCTGCACAAGAAAGGGAAAATATAACATCAACAGCAACTGTCAAGGCATCAGTGGAGACTCATCCAGAGCCACTTAGAAAAGAAGAAAAAGCCACAGAGAACGCAGTGGCAAAGTCTAACCACAAGGTGTCAGCAGAGGGCTTTGCTGCAAAAACTGTTGAGTCAGAGACAAAAATAGAAACCTCATCAGAGATGAATCCACATCCACAGAGACATGGTTTAGAGTTAAGCCAAGCCCAGAGTCTGGAGATCGATTGCAATGTCAACACATGTAAAGACCAGAAGAAAAGCCAACAGAAAGGGAAAGAAGATGTTGACAAACATACAGAGGTGGAGGAGGATGACGGTGTAAATTACCAAATCCTCGATTCACTCGATGATCAAATGGATGAACAGATGGATGATGGGGACCAAGACGCCAGCTCTGAAACCCAGCTAACGGGACCCAGGGGAGGCCAGACTTTGCAGGAAAGCTATACGGTCTTGGACAGTGTCGAAGATGAAGGCAAGGCTCGCCCAGAGGAGTACAGTGAAATGGAATTGGATGGTTCTTTACATGTACTAGACAGTGTTACTGAAGACCAAGCAGCTACAGGTCAAGAGGACAGTCGCATGGTCCAAGATGACGGTTCCACAGTGAAGAAACTATCTGAGGAAGATGCGAATCCAGTAGTCGACAAATCTGATGAAACAGTAGGTAAAGATCGAGAGCCAATTAACAGAGACAACTTCCAAGTGTTAGAAACAGGTAACAAACAAGATGGGAAGGAGAAAGAAGAGGAAGAGGTCAAAGGCAAAATGCTTTCAGCAGAATCCTGCAAAGCCTCCAAAGATGTGGAAAATCCTGATAGCCAAATCCCAAATGAAGACCAGCCTGTTCAAGACCGTGACAAAGAAGACAACCCTGACAGTGATGTTACTGAACAAGAAGCCTTTGAGGTACTGGATTCAATTAATGACCAGACTGCAACGGAGAACGACAGCCAAAAACTTGAAACTCCCAGTGAGCAGATATCCAAAGAAGACATTAGGCCCATAGAGGAAGAGGAAGACACCTATCAGGTAATTGATTCTGTGGAAGATCAGCCAACAACCACAGAGACCAAGTCAGAAACTGATGACAAGGAAAAAAGAACCAAGAGAGAGGAGGCGACTGCTAGAAAAGATGATGGACCATCAAAGAGGAGTGGCTCCACAACCTCCGCCTCTAAAAGTGAAGAGAAGGAGAAATCGCCAAAGAAACAGGACAGGACGATTAAAAAATATGAGACACAAACGAAGATGGACACCACTGCAGTTTCTAAAGAAGACAAAGAGGACACTGAGGAGATGGAGTATGAGATAGTAGATTCTGTTGAAGACGAACCAGTTCAAGATGCGGCCGCCACAGAAAGGTCTGATAGAAGAAGGAGTGCAAGAGGAAAGAAAGAGGATAAAATTACATTGAATCTCACAGAAGCATCTGCAAAACCAGAGGAGGCTACATACAAGATCCTAGACTCTGTGGAGGACGAGACTGCCGATGATGAACTGACAATCACAACAAGATCTACCAGAGGAAAACGGGAAAGGATAACTAAGAAAGATGCTTCGAATGAGAAAACAAAAAAAGAGGACACGCCAACGAGAAGGAGGCACACTCCTTCCAGAGAGTCACAGGAACGAAACAGGGAAAAAACACCAAAGAAAGAGGAGAAAGCCCCTCCAAAAGACAGCACACCACCAACAAAGGAGAGGGACATTGTCGCAAGAGAGGTAAGTGAGGAAGACGCTACCTATGAAATACTGGACTCTGTGGAGGACGAGGTTGTTAAGGATGATCGGCCCTCTACAGGAGGAAAAGGAAAAAGGGGAAGACCAAAGAAAGAGGTTAAAACAACTAAAAAAGACACCGTAACATTAAAGAAGGGGGACAAAGACGCATCCAAAAAAGTGGCTGATGAAGAAGAGGAGACATATCAAATTCTTGATTCTGTGGAGGGCGATCAGCTCCCCACAGGACAGTCTGAGTGTGCAAGAAAGGACAACATTTCTAAAAACGAGGCAAAGAAAAGCGCGTCTCTCGCAGGATCACCCGAGGAGGAGGAGGAGGAGGAGGAGGAGCCTATGTATCAGATCGTAGATTCTCTGGAAGACGATCAAGTTCCAGAAGAGCTGACGGCCACAGAGGTGTCCGATCGAGGGAGGGAGGACAAAAGTAAGACAAAAGATGGAACTCCTACAAAAGAAGAGGCATCAGCTGAAAAAGAAGATAAACCAACATGTGGTTCCACAACTGTGGAAGCGTCTGAAAAAGAGGTCGCAGAGGAGGGAAGTCTGTATCAGATAGTTGATGATTTAGAGGAGGTAAATGATGAATCATCTGCTGCAGAAGGGTCTGACAAGGCAAATAAGGACAAGACACTGAAAAAAGACATTAGGAAAGAGGACAAATCAACAACTAAGACCCGAAGGGATACCCCAGCACCGGTGAAGGGAAGTAAACAAAAGTCACCTGAGGAAAACGACACAATGGCTGCAACGAGCACTCTGGTGAACCTGGACGAAGTGAGCGAGGAGGAGGAGGATTACCCTGACGACACGGCGGAGGAGGAAGAACTGAGGAAGAGGCAAGCCGCCACAAAAGAGAAGCAGTTCGCCAAGGAGCGGGAAGCAAGGAGGACCAGGGAGAGGGAGGGGAGAAGGACCAGGGAGAGAGAGGAGAGGGATCGAAGGAGTCGGAGCAACAGCAGCAGCAGCAGAGGAGGAGGAGGGGGGACAAGGAGGGCGAAGGACAAGGGGAGGGAAAACGAAGAGAGGGTGGAGGTAGACGCCCAGGATCTGGTGACTCTGGATGAGGTGGGAGCAGATGAGATCGGAGAGGACAGAGCGCCGGAGAGCCGAGAGTGGGATGGGGAGCTCCAGGCACTCGTCACTCTGGATGAGTTCGTAGAAGAGGAGGAGGAGGATGAGGAGGGAAAGGTGGAGCAAAGCAGGCTGGAGACCCGCCCACTCAGCCAGGAGGACGAATCGGTGGACTCCTTAAACCCAGAGGTAAAGATTGAAACACATGCAAGTTTTAATTTCTGTGATAATACAGGAATACAGAAACACTGATGCTGAAGATCTCTCCGTCTGTTTCTAGACTTTGGTGACTTTAGATGAAGCTGGTGACGATGAGGAAGAGGAGCCGGACAAAGAGCAAGCTGAGAAAACCTCAAGATCTGCCAAACGCAAACACGACGATGACACGGGTATGTCAGGTATGCGTATATTTGCATTACACCCACAAGAGAACTGATTATCTCCATTTGTGAGTTCAAACCAGGAGACCATTTTCACGGCAGACATTTTGGCTCAATTCCATTAAGTGTCTCAGTAAGCCTCGTCAGTGAGTGATACCAGAGTCCTGGAACTGGCTCACCTAAATGGACTGCAGCCGCATTATTAGTTCCATCTGAGCTTTTCTTGCTTTTACAAGTCATAATATCTGCTGTGAAAGGGATCTATTGGCCACAGCAGTAAAGATTTAGGTGAGTCCTATGAATGTAAAGGAAGTTCAAGTGAAATGTGCTGTCCACTTCATACCCTTCAAAATAAGAGCTGCTTCTTCAAACTAAATTCTGTCTAAATTCCATTTTGCCTTCCATATCTCTAAAGTGTTTCTGCAGGTGATCTTGATTTATTTTTTTGTGTCCTGTTTTAGAGGAAAGAATAAACTTTGTGACGGTAGACGAGGTGGGAGAGGAAGAGGAGGAGGCGGGAAAGGAAGCGATAACACCCAGAACAAGAGGCCGACCCAAGAAGAGAACCAGACAGACCCCCGGTAACGCACACATCTGTATCTGTATACCATCATGTCATTACCTGATATCTAACCTCAAAACTGAATCATTTTGACTGAAACAGTCATCTTTGGCATCACTGTTGACTGACCTATAACATGAAACTTACTTAATTTGTTCACTCAACCAATTCATTGTCTTTCATCACAGTGAGAAAATCTACCAGAGGGAAGAGAGTGAGCGCCAAAGACGAGAGAGAAGAAGAAAAGGAACCAGCTGGCGCTGACGCACCCCCTCCCTCTTCACTCGACGCGTCCTCGTCATCGGACAAAGATCCGTCTACGCCGTCGACTGACGGCCAGCCGCAGATCCAGAAGACAGAGGCGGAAGCAGCGGGCCAAGCCGACGTCGATGCTGCTTCTGAGAACCAGACACTGGAGGAATGTGTGGAGGAAGGAGAGGAGGAGAAGGGAGGGTGGAGCAGGGCGGACATTAAAGGTACAGAGAGCTGAAAGACGGACGGACGGAGGCCGTTTGATTCTTCAGTTTCAGCCTATCGTCCAACCTCAGCTGCTGTTTTGGACCAACAAAGGGGCATCTTTCTGAAGATTGAAAGAAATTGCAGATTCTTGTTTTACAGTTAGGGCTGCGAATAATGATTATTTCCATTATTAATTAACTTAGTCGAGAAATGATAAAAACTTAATCCAAGTAGATGTCTTCAAATTGCTTGTTTTTTTTCCAAAAGAACCATCTTAAAGCCACAAAGTGTTTTTCTATCCTAGAAAACGAAGAAAAGTTAGTGAACTGATGAATTTCTTGCACTTTTGCTTGAAATATGACTTAAAACTATGAATTCATTATCAGAATTGTTGCAAATGAAGCGTCTAATTGTTTTTGCAGTGCGGATAGAAAAAACAAATGTCTGATTGTCAGGTCTTTAAATGACTCCTTTCTGTCCTTCTCTTCTCCAGTTGTGAGTAAACGGAGGAGGGAGCTTGTCGGCCCTGAAGCAAAGCGATCTCGTTCTCAGTCTCCGTGTGTCGCTGCCGACAAACTGCCACCATTCAAACCCAACAACCCGCTCGGTGAGACACACACACACACACACTCCCATTTTATTTGAAAACGACACGAGATGCAAATATTTCGTCACGCTCGTGTTTCACTTTCACCGTCTCCCTCTTCAGGTCAGGAGTTCGTGGTCCCCAAATCAGGGTACTTCTGTAACCTGTGCTCTGTTTTCTACCTGAACGAGGGCACCGCCAAGGACCTCCACTGCAGCAGCCAGAGACACTACGACAACCTGCAGGTACACTCGGACACAGACGCACAGAAAACACACTCTCACACACACTCGGCCTCACGTTGTGTATTTTCTGCTTCTTTCAGAAACATTACCAGAAGCTTCAACAGAGACCATCAACAAGTTCAACACAAAGTTCTCAAGGCTCTGTTTCTGATTGATCCCAACTTCAACTACTGATTTCTTAATTTCTTTTTTTTTTTTTTTGTTGTTAAAACTGTGAAAAAAGCTGGACGAGTGAAACGTCTGCAGCTTTACGAACCACTGCAGAGAAACGCCATGTTGGTCCCGCTGGCTCACTGCTGAAACCGCTTAGATTTGTAAACTGTTGGATCGAACACTTTGATCATGTTTCTACTAATCTGAGAAGGATGGCAGAACAGGAAGCTATGTTGTTTTTAAAAGTTGTGTATAAATGACGCCGAGAATTTAATCCTGCACATGATGTAAAAACAGGTGAGTGTTAACAACCACTTTAGCTTTATTATCCACGCAAGTGCAAACCCCCTGAACTGTGAGATGAGACGTCTCAGCTTGAAGTGGTAAACAAGAAAACACCCTCACGTGGTTTGAACTGTCAGACGAGCGTGTTGTTACTCGACAATGTGAAGTCAATGTGAATCATGTAGATTATGTTACGGGATGTTTCTGCACAACAGACAGACAAATGTGTGTTTTTATGTAAAATGATTTGTGTGCCATTTAGAGAAAATCATATCATTTTGACACGTCACATTAGTCAGTTATTGAAACCTGTAGTTTTGTGGTAAAATCATAAAAGGTACCAGACACCGTTTCCTGAGGTTTAAACAAGGGTCCAATATGTTGACTTATGTTTGTTTTACTGTTTGTTTTGTTCTGTTTCTATAAAACGTCAATTAAAATGTGAGTGAACTCTGTTTCTGATCATCATTAACAGTAAATTTGTTTTTTACAGCTTCATTATTTCATTTGAGATGGATGGAGGAATTTATCAGGTTCCCGTTCAAGAACCATCACAGTCCTCGATTCGATTTAAACATTCATGTTCCCCGGCCAGTGGGTTTTCTTAGTGGAAATGTTGATGATCAGTCGCACTAGATGAAGGTCAGAGGATCACCAGAGTCCTTCGGGTGGATACTCTGCACAAAATGTCATGGCAATCCAGCATGCAAGTATTTCACTGAATTAAAGTGACTGACCTAATGACCAATATCAATAAACATTATTAAATAGTTCCAGTATATTTATAAATCAGTATATGAGTGAGAAGATGTTCCAGAAGATGTAAAAGGTTTTTTTGGGAATAAAGTTGATCATTGTTGGTGTCCTGACAGAACGGTGACCTCTAGTGGTTCTCAGTGGTAAATGCATAAAAAGAAAAGTCTAGTTTACCAACTTCTTCTACACATTTAGCAACAAACAGAAATCATGTTAACGTTGTGAAATCAAGCATTTCACGTTGTACAGCTTTAAATAATAAAGAGAAAATATTGAATAATGATTCCTATATAGATAATTAGTGTTTCCCCAAACACTAAATATGTTGTAATATTCCAGTAATTTATTAACAAAAAATCCCCAAAAAACTTTGCAAAAAAAAAGGAGACATTTGAGTCAGAGGACCTTGTTAAAAGTATTATTGTTTCACAATATACAAAAAAAAAAACAATCCATCCACCAGAATAATATTGACAAAAACATACAGTAGTAGTACATCAGTACATCAGTACAACGTAGTGCAACGTGTTTCACAGTCAGCAGGTACTTACATTAATCAGCCACAAGGGGGGAAGCAACAGCTCTGATAATTCTGTGCAAAATAATCAACATCCACTGAATATATTTACAGGTCAACAGGTTTTTACCGGCGCGGCAGCTCAGCTGGATCCAAATGAGAAGGATGTGAGTTAAAAAGAGAGAAGATCAATAAATAAGTGGTTCACTGCGTGTGGTTTCTATCTGTCACTCAAACGGTTAAACTGAGCTTTTGAGTTCTAGTTAAAAAGCGTTTAACAGAAGACTTAATAAAATCTTATACGTTGTGATATTTTCACTAACTTCCAGTCCAGTTTGGAACATTAACTCTGGACAAATTATCGCTTTGAGCTTTAACTTTCTTTGATATGAGTAAAATAAATCAAATGCCCCAAAATCCCTGTGAGATGATCTGAACGCTGACATGCTTCGAAAAAATGTAAAGAGAAAAATGCCCCTTAGTCTGAATGAATGCCTGTCTATTGATTTATGTATTTCCCCTCGTACATCCTCTATTGACTTCATTTTCCTCATCCTGTTGTGTTTATCTTTGTCTTGTTTTTTACCAGCCTCCACCTGCTTGTTCCCTTATTTAAAATTCTTTTAGTAAGTATAAAGAAAATAAAATTACAAAACATTTACAGCAAAATTTCATCCTAATAATCTGTCAGTAAATTTACTTCAATGAACAATTCCCTCGAAATAAAACGCACGTTGTTTCTGTATTAATTGTATTTAAATATCATATTGTGAGTAAACTGAGGATTTAGCCACTCGTTCACCTTCTTGATCCTCAGCAGAAATAAAAATGTTTTGCTTTCTTGCCGAGAGTTCGACGAGAAGATCGACACCACTCTCGTGCCCGTATGTTAAAGATGAAGCTACAGCCGGTTAGCTTAGCTTAGCATAAATACTGGAAACGGAGGGAAACAGCTAGCCTAGCTCTGTCCAAAGGTAACAAAACCCACACACACCGTAACACCCGGTAAAAGCACGACTTCAGTTTTGATTAAAACACGATATAACGTGTTAATTAGTGAGCAGTTTCCAGTCTTTATGCTAAGCTAAGCTAACTTATTTTCTAGTTCTTATCAGTTTGAAAATGTGGGATTCAGTGTTCCAGAGAATTTATGTAGAGAATAACGACACAAAATGTTCATTAAAATAGAAAAACAAAAACAAGCACATGTTGCTTGATTAGGATTCATTATTGTTATTCCCCCATTTGGTGTGATTATATAACTTAAAGGCTAACTACAACATCCCTCAATCAGGCTTTAATTTCTCTGGAGGAAACACTGATTCCTTCTAATTTTGGGGCACAAAAATGACTAAATGTACCTGTTTAAATAATATAGTTGTGGACAAAGTAGCACCATCAGGCTCTGAAACAACGTTATTAGACCAGCGTAAAAGAAAACTACTCTAATAACTGAAATACTTTTCGTCCAGCGTCTTTATCTTTCCAGCCTCTTTGCAAACGTGTAACAACCAGACTACGAACCAAACCTCCACGTTGTACTTGTTATCAACAACTGGCAGCTCACATTCACGGTGAATCCAATGTGGCGTGACTGTGAAGTATCTAAGATCTGAAACGCATCTCTTCTTCTCTCTTTGTTCCCTCGCGTCACTTCCTCTGCAGCTTTTGTTCCCCTCCCTCTGTTTCCTCTGTGATTTTACAACTGGGGCTCTTCTGCTTCCTCTTCCTCCTCCTCTTCATCCACCTTCCCTCCCTCTCGGTCCCTCTACGTGACGTTGGATATGGGGTCGCTGATTTTCAGACACCTCCAGTAGATGGTTCTCATCATGGTGAACAGGGCCAGCAGGATCAGCAGGACCCACGAAACGTAGATCCCTTTGGAGTCCTGGGCGGGCCTCCACGTACCGACCTGAACACAGAGACACAGACCAGCACCGGGGTTTTAAACATGGAGAGAGATCTATATACACGTGTCGATGGATATCATAATCTCTGTAAATACACACATCTATGCATATAGATTTATATATCAACGTATAAATATACACACACATCTATATAAAAATATATATTATACACACACACATATATATATATACACACAGTATACATAGAGTATATATTTTTATATGTGTGAAGTGTGTCACCATAAGTCCTGCAGTGGAGGCGGCGAGGACGATGAACAGCAGGAAGCACAGTAGGCTCCTCCTCCTGGGGTACCGCCGACCAATAGAAGAGCTGGAAATGAGAGCCGGAAAAATATTAAAAACAGTCAAAAAGAAAACAGCTCGTGGGACTCGTCTGTCCCACAGAACTACTGAGGTACTCACACTTTTCTGCAGTGTGGACATCGAGCCAAGGTCCGGTCTGAAAACTCTGTCCACTGTCAGAGACAGGAAGTGAAACGTCAGTGTGTGTGAGTCTGAATCGCACGTCAGCAAATAACTCGAACAGAAGACGTGTGATTAAAAATAAAATACAGAAGAGAAACTTGCACCGTGAGTTATAATGTGTGTGTGTGTGTGTGTGTGTGTGTGTGTGTCCTACCAGGAATGTATTGGAGCAGTGTCCACAGATGATCCGGATGCCAACGGGCTGATGCTGCGGTTCAGGACTGTCCCTGCCGATGTGGACCGGTCCCAGGTTGATGATGCGTTTACTGACAGGGGGAAAAAAAATGGGATAATTTCAAACAAGTAAACGCTGGAGGTGCGTACACGTAACTTCAGATCACAACAGACTTCCACACGTATGACAGACGTGCGAGACACGACTTTCTGGCTGCTTGTGTTTACACAACACACATTTGAGAGTTTGGGCTTCTTTTGTTTAAGCTGCCTACAATCAATATTTTTGCATCAACAGTGGAGCACATGATCACAGCTCACTGTTTTGGTTTTCTGGCTTGAACGTTATTGTTTTGTGCCATTTCCAGCATCATTCTCGACTCTAAAAAGCTCTAATAAACCCGCCGTGCACTTCCTGCCCAGCACCAAGAGGCAGACAGACGCAGTTAGCAACTAGCTGGTGAACACTGAGGAGACAGATATTCAACTCAGGAGACAAAAGGAGAGACACGACTGGAGATGAATTATAAGCTGCTGCTTCAAGCCCAGTTCCTGTTTTTGTCTCTGAGAAATGTGTGTTTTTGGTGAGACACTGACGGCCCCAAGATGTACAACAGCAGCAGCAGCAACCCAGCTGATCTGGGACCAGGAGGAGACCAGCTGCCTCCATAACTGAGACTAACGTGGACATCAGCTCTCATTGGTTGTTGTTGCTCCAATGAGATTTAGGCTGATGAGCTCAAGTGATAAAACTAAATAATAAAAGGATCCCAGCTGAACGAGTGGAATGATTTCTAAACAGCAGCAGCTCCTTAACACCATCTCAACCGTGACGGTGTTTTGCAGAGTGGCTTCTTCTGCACAGATGGTGCGATTACGAGCCAGAGCTGAGACGAGTGGAACACGTCTCACCAGTACGGCCGCGGACAGGCGATCCTCTGCGACGTGACTTTGCAGATCAGCAGGCAGTTACATGGACAGCGGACGTACTTCTTCCCAACAGGAGCGTTCTTTATGGGCTGCAGAGAGAGGGACAAAGACACAGAGGACAGACGAATAAGAGGACTGAAACTTGCAAACCCTTCTTCAGTTGCAGGTTTTCCTCATTTTGGGGTTTTAAAATAGTTCTCAGTGGTTCAGTTTCGATCTCATCGGCAGAAATTCTGCACATCTTCTCAGATGAGACGATGGATGGACTTCCTGAGGCAGGAAACTCGAGACACTGCCGCTGTCTGGCCGGTGAAACGTGACACTACAACAGTCTGATATTTTATGGCTTCTTCTGACTGCAGACGCTGTAAATCTCCAGTCTTTCTTTATTTGTTAAGTTGACTTAATGTCTATAATTCAGCTCTAACATTAGATAAACTGAACAAATAAAAACTGAATATAACGAATGAATAAACATACAACTCTAATAATCTCAAAGCACACAAAGTGTTTCAATGATCTAAAAGGAACAAATGGTGCTCAGGTGATATCAATCGTTGAGGATCTTTTCTTTAGTATTTTGAAGAAGCAGTATTTTTCATTTTGGACAGCTAAGTTGATGCATCTCGTTTCGTTCAAGAGCAAAAAAGGAGGACAAGCAGGACAAAAGTCGGTCAGCGCTGTGAGCAAGAACAGCTGCTGTCAGAGGACGCTGGTCTGACGTCCTGTGAGACGACTCACCGTCGCTTCGTTGCAGATGCTGCACTTCACCACGTGCTGGTGCGTCTTGCCCTCCACAGATATGGCGCTCTGACAGACCCGGCAGCTGATGACCGGAGCGCTGCTGCTGTCCGGGCTGCCCTGTGGCGAGTAGGGGGGCGGGGGATCACCTGACACCACCGAGCTGGGGAACGGCGCCAAACCTGGAGAGAGGGACAACCAGGAGGAGAGAAAAAGGTAAAGTTACCGTACAGTTACCAACACCAAAACAATACTTTTTCAATACTAAACTTTGAGAAATATGATTATGTTTTTCTCCAGAATACCTTTTTAAGCTACGCTAGCACCGTTTTAACATGTTTCTCTGCTCATCGAGACACACAAGCTGTTTCAGAGCAGCAATAACGCTGATACAGAGATTGAAACTGAACCCCCCCCCCCCCCGGAGGACTCATTACAGTTGAATCCTGTGCAACATTCAAACATTAACTATCAAGCGGTGTATTGATCAATACGTACTGTATAACAATTATATCAGATGACATGGCTTTATCAGCTAGTGGCACATCCAAAGGGCAAATACAGAATACAGGAAGGGGGGGGGGGGGGGGGGGGGCAAAAACTGAGTGTAAACAACTAGAAGATAAATACAAATGCTGTCAGTTAATGTTCTGTTGATCAACTAACCAACTGAGATAAATAATAGATATAGATAGATGTGATTCAAACTGTTTTGTTACACAAACAGAGATCCTGGCTGAACTTTGACCTTTAGTCCACGACGCAAACCTCCCACCAAATCGTTCCTACCAGACGACGGTTTGTTTGTTTGTTTGTTTGTTGTTTTTTACGTACAACAGCTCATTTTATTTACCAAACTTCAGTTTCATATTACCCCGGTGGTGTGTATAGTTTAGATAACTGTCACTACATTGCGGCAGCCTAAAACTTCTTAAACAAAACACAAGATGTGAATGTTCGTCGGTTAAATCTGTTATTTACATCTAACGTTAGCCAAGCTGCTAGCTAGCTAGCTTGCAAACTTACACTGACGCTAGCTAACGTTTGTTAACACGCTGAAGTCATTCTCCAGCCTAAATACAAAGTAAAGTTGTAATTTCTGCTGTTCCAAAAACTATAAATGTGTCTGTGTCGCGCTCGGCAAACGAAACAGCTGACATACTCTGTGGTTTTGACGGATATCCATGCGAGCTGATCCCCGGAGAGAAGCCGTTGGTCCCGTCGTGCTGCTCGGACAGCAGCGGCGACCGTTCCCCGTCCGCCATCGCTCCCACCGGACCGTTTGAAACGAGTCTTTGCTGCGGCGGAGAGCACCCAGACTCCCGACAGAGATTTCTGGAAGAGTCGCTGAGGAGATTTCAACCCCAAAGCCTGTCGGTTCGGGTCTTTGACATCCACATGACACGGCGAGAACACTGAAGGCGGAAGCGAAATAACAAAAACATCTGTCACATGACCGTGATCTGAGTCACCGCTGTGATGGACAGCGCGCTCGACCAATGAACAAGCTGGATTTGATGGATGGGCGAGTTCAAAGGCGGTGTGTGATCGGATGGACCGTTGACAGTCAGGGCCGCGTTCAAATACTTATACAAAGCGTCCTTTCAAGCAGGGTACCGAAGTTTAGGCTAATTTAAAGCTTCCTCCGTCTTATTTTACTGCTGTATATTTTTCAATAATACAATACATTATGTATATAATATACATGGTTTAGGTTTCTACAGTAAATATGGACATTTTACATTTAAAATTATCATGTATGGGCTCATATGGAGGACAAATAAATTAAATTTGCTGTTAATAATAATTTTACTGGTATTTCACTCGTCAATGCAAATGTCTCAGATCAAAGTATGATTATATTTGTAAATTAATTGTCATCATAAAGCATTGGAGAGGATGAACAATTGCAAGCTCAAAAACATATTTTATTGTATTTTTTTAATTATTATCATTTTACGTTTGTACTAATGAATAAGACATTGCTGTAAAGGACTGTTTTTTAATTTCTAATTATTAATTCCTATTTTATTAATTATCGGTTCTTTATGAATGAAATATTTGTTTGTTTGAATACCTTTTTCAAAATTTGCTTGTTAGATTCTACTAAATTTAAACAAAAAAATGTTTTTATATGTCAAATGTTGGCTGAAAATAAAGTTTTGTTTGAAAAACATCTTCTTTTCTCTTCATTTCCACAATAAACACGGTATTACCGCCATCTATGATATTAAACGAGGTCACTTCATGATGAGAAGAACTCTTTTCCAAATGAGAGACATGAATACGTGAAACGACCTGTAACTGCATAAATAAAACAGTTACATCACAGCAATTCATAAGTATTATCCATAATTCACTGCATTCACTGTACCATTGTCTTTCTGTTTCAGACATGCAGCATCAGAAAAAAGACAAATAAGGAAAAAATAAAAATAAATCTAAAACCGACTTAATTCTCACATGTATGATACAAAGAATTCAAAGTATAAAATTATACTTAAATTGATAGTGATTCATTGGACAGGGAGGGGGAGCTGCTGCCAAGAGAAACGGTGACACACACACACACACACACACGCACACACACACAACCACTGAGTCAAAACCACCGAGTTTGGCTTTAGAATGACATATTTTATCCATTTATTTTAATTATATTCTTTACCAGTTATTGAACGTGTGTGACAGAACATTAAAAAAACATCTAAATACAATCTAGTCGATTTGTTTCAAATGACAGATTAACTGTCAACAGGAAACCTTTCCTCATGCCAGACCACGTCCTGGTTTGTTGATGTCAACATGAGCAACACTGAGTGGAGGACAGCCGGACAGAAACCGGCAGAGCGGGTGGAGGAGAGGCTGTCTCTGGAGGCAGATGTGTTGGTGTAATGTCATCGTCTTTGTGTGGAGACACGAACACATCAACATGTCGCTCCCGCTGCTGCTGCTGCTGGTCTGCAGCACTCAGGCTACTGGTTTCTATGGGACAGTGATGACTTACTACCCAAAAAGCACCAACAAAGACGCACCTGTGGAGGTACGTGCAGGTCTGATCTAATCCCATTTATTCATCTTTTGAAGTGTGACTACAGCGATCATTCTATCCCGGATGTAATACATATCTTGGAGAAGCATCCCTCCCCCTGAGTGAGCAGCCCGGCAGACCCCCCCCCCCCCTCTCTGTACCCTGGGTGTTAATAACAGCTCCTCTCTGTGACGCTGCAGGTGGTCCTTCGCTATAAGCTCAACTTCGACACTTGCACCGACAGGAACGAGTCGTGGACCTGCCGCGGGGGGAACTGCGGGACTGAGAGTCGCAGTGAGGAGTCAAACGTGGTCTACGAGGAGGGGGGCGGAGAGTGGTGCCAGACGGAGGGACTGGTGACTCGCCACCCTCCCAGCAGCGCTCCCTTTCAGCTGCAGTGAGCACAAAGATGTCATGTTCAAAAACAACTATGATTTAATAATAGCAGTCAGATCCTTTACTTAAGTAAAAGTACTAATACCTCACTGTAAAAATACTACTGTATTGAAAAGTTAATTTAAGTAATATTTAAGTATAAATAAGAAAATGTACTTAAATGAGACAGATTTCAGCTGTACTTGTATAAACTGTTGGGTAGTTTAAGTTATAGCAATACATCGTATTTGTTTATATATATGTGTAAAGTATCCAGTAACTAAGCTGTCAGACAGTATTTCTGTGTGGTGGAGTAGAAGTAGAAAGTGTCATGAAAACAAAAGATGCGAGTAAAGGGTTGGAGTTGATATCTTACACAGCTAAAACACGACGAGCGGTTCACAGTAAAGACTGGCTTTCCCACTGAAGGTTGACCGGTTTTAAATGGATAACGAACAGAAATGGCATCTCCGAGGGGAGGGCCGTAACTCTGGTGGACCCGAGGAACCGGTCTGACACGGGCCAGGCCAACAGATCGCCCCAGACCACCATCCTGCCCGCTGTGAGGTGAGCCTCCTCACTGTTTGTGTTCCTATCTCTGTGTTAATTATACACTTTATGTATTTAAACATTTATCATCAGCACTTTCAGAGCCTCACAGGTCCATAATAGTTCCAACCCAACGAGACGGTTTTAAGGCATTACTGGATTTGTGGAGTCAGAGTCCGGCTCTGCTCGAGGTTTCTGCCTCTTAAAGGGAAGTTTTTCTTTGCAGCTGTCGCCAAGATGACTGCTTCGTGGGGAAACACCTTTTAAAAGGAAATCTGTTGACTTGTGTTCAAGTTCAGGTTCAAGCTTCAGTTCGAAAATGCAGTGAGTTTCCTGGTAAAAACATTGAGGAACCAGAAAGTCGTGTTACTTTCAGTTTCCAATCCAAACAGAATGCCGTTCACTAGATTTGCATCTGACACTAGCAGAAACCTTTGTCTGGAACATGTACTTTGGCTCAGCGTGGCAGACTAACTGGCTCACCGGCTCAGGCTGTTGCATAACGCCCAAACTACCAACGTTCGTCTTCTCTCTCCCTCAGAGTTCCTTCAAACTGTCAGAGAGATTTCAACCTGTTGGCGTTTGACGCTGACGGAGACGAGGTTAAGTGCAGATATGGGAACGCCACACTGTCGGAGTGTCAGGTCTGCACACCGCCGTCTGTTCTCAACCTCTCAACAGTGAGTCCACAGTCACTGTTGGTGACACCGTTATACTCCAAACATGATCTGAATCAATATATTTGTACTGACCTCTTGTCCTCTTGCAGTCTTGCACTCTGTCCTTCAGCCCCACCAGCAGCAGTAATGAAGGTCGGTACGTTGTTCAGATGGTGATGGAGGACATTCCCTGGAAGACCATCACCCTGACTCAAACTGATGGGCTGCAAGCGGTGATAACCCCCGACAACGCTCTCAGCAGACTTCCTGTCCAGTTTATTTTAAAGGGTAGGGTCTCTTGTTTTGGCAGCGTGGAGATATTCAGCTGCACTGACTTTAGATATAATAATCTCAGTAGTTGAGTTGATCTTCAGTGTATATTATCAGTCATTATAAACAAAACCAGATAAATAAATATGTAGTCGACGTGGAAACATGCTGATGTTTAGAAGGTACCCGCGTTACACATATTAGCTTTGCATGCTAACATGCACTAAACACAAGGCTGATAGAAACTTCTGACCTCATCATGACGCCAGAGGTAAAGTTACAGAGATTGAAATTCATCGTCCGGGAACCGCGAGTGTCTGCACCAAAGTTTGTTCCAATCTATGTCGAAGGTGTCGAGATATTTTACTGAATAAGTGAAAATCTTGACTTGCTGGTGGCGTCTGTACAAAATGTTATGGCAGCAGTTGTTATTCTAGTCTGGACCAAAGCGGTGGACCGACCTCAGAAAGAGTTTCTTATTGTTCCAGTGGAACCGAAGGTGCCATCCTGCACAGCGGGACTCTACCTGCCCAAGTTTCTGCCTCCAACCCCCGCCAACAGAGCTCGGCTGTACGCCCCTGTCAACCAGGCCCTGTTTATCATGATCAGTGCAGAGGCGACATCCTCCAAGTAAGTCAAAAATGAAACTAATCTGAAGTAAATAAGAAATACTTATCCACATTAAGACATGAGTCACACAAATGGGTTTCATTCGCCGAGGCTTTCGGGTGCACGAGGACTCTTGTGTTGTGTAACAGGTTTGACAAGTGTGACAGAACCAACTGGGTCACAGTAGGCGTGACTCGCTTAAAATGAGCCATGAAGGAAACAACATTAAAAAGAAAACTGAGTCAGACGCCAGGTGAGAGAGGAAAATCCACCTGCGGCAGAATTTTAATCACGCTGCCGTGCTGCATTTATTGGGTGGGGAGGTTTTGGGAAAGCTACTCTTGTCTGTCACGCCTGTCCTCCTTCTGTTCGGTAAAGGATTTCTGAGCTGCTGTTCAGCGGGCCGTACAACACAAGGCAAGCTACATCCGGAGCAGGACCGTACACCCTGGGCTGGATACCGTCTGAAAACCAAGCTGGAGAAAGCCACCCCATCTGCTTTGTCGTCCAGGCGGTTTACAAGTCAGTCCCTTGTCCCATGAACGTTAGCCTGTAGCAACGTATATATGGACAAACTGTAGAAATACCTGATATTAAAATCTATGAACTGTGGTTCTTATGGCATTAACACGCACATCCAGGTATAATACAGTCAGTTTAAACACGGTGAAACAAAGGAGTTTGGGGAGGAAATGGTTTGCTAAATGTCCTGGAAGAGAAAGGGGGACGTTATCGGTTATCTGTGTGGTTTCGGATACGGGACCTTTAAGGAATAGCCTCGCATTTTGTCAAACTGGTCCTTTAAAATGATGGAGGCTGTAAAAACAACTGTCCCCTCTGAGCAAGAAAGACTTTCTATCTTGAAGTATATAAAAATAATTTTTAATAAATAAACTACCGTATTGATTTTATTCCCACAGTTCAATCAAGTATCATTCGGAGCTACGATGTGTCATCGTGAGTGTTGGTGAGTTGAACCCAACAACTACACCAACAACCACAACAACTACTCCACCAGCTACAACCACCACTACACCAACAACCACAACAACTACTCCAACAACTACAACCACCACTACACCAACAACCACAACAACTACTCCACCAACTACAACCACCACTACACCAACAACCACAACAACTACTCCACCAACTACAACCACCACTACACCAACAACCACAACCACCATTTCCTCAACAACTACTCCACCAGCTACAACCACCACTACACCAACAACCACCATTTCCTCAACAACTACTCCACCAACTACAACCACCATTTCCTCAACAACTACTCCACCAGCTACAACCACCACTACTCCACCAACCACAACCACCATTTCCTCAACAACTACTCCACCAACTACAACCACCACTACACCAACAACCACAACCACCATTTCCTCAACAACTACTCCACCAGCTACAACCACCACTACACCAACAACCACAACCACCATTTCCTCAACAACTACTCCACCAGCTACAACCACCACTACACCAACAACCACCATTACCTCAACAACTACTCCACCAACTACAACCACCACTACACCAACAACAACAACCACCATTTTCTCAACAACTACTCCACCAGCTACAACCACCATTTCCTCAACAACTACTCCACCAGCTACAACCACCACTACACCAACAACAACAACCACCATTTCCTCAACAACTACTCCACCAGCTACAACCACCACTACACCAACAACCACCATTTCCTCAACAACTACTCCACCAGCTACAACCACCATTTCCTCAACAACTACTCCACCAGCTACAACCACCACTACACCAACAACAACAACCACCATTTCCCCAACAACTACTCCACCAACTACAACCACCACTACACCAACAACAACCACACCAAACACCACAACAACAATCAATGAAACTACTACACAAATTACTACATCACCACCGATTACCACCACTACACCAACCACAACCATGCAAAGTACAACTACCATCCCGTCTACGACTACTTCAACCACCACTACAACAAGTACACCACCAAGTCCAACCACTGTTACTTCGACAACTACACCCGATGACACGACACCTACCCCACCACCTGTAACTGAAGTCTCGAACCAAAGTGAGTATGACCACCGGTGATGTTTTACACCACGCTGTAGTCATCTCTTAATGGACATATAGTGACACGTGAGGCAGCTGAGTGACTTGAACTGAGCACCCTTCTGGTCTGCATTATAACGCTGAGCCACTGTGTTTCCAGTTGTCATTGGTCTGAGAATGAAGATTTCCTCTTCGTCTTCACTGTCCGACGACCACACCAGGAATACTGTCATACAACAGGTGGGTCTCCCTGCTGGGGCTAGTGGTAGGTTTAGTCACATGTTGGTGGTGCTGTGGAATTTTTAATGCATGCATGACTAAACAAGGCTAGGTGTGAACGTGTAGGTGTTTTCAGGTAGGTGATATTCAGCACTCTGATAGGACAGGTAGATACTGTAGGAGGGAGGTGTAGACAGATGGCAGGCAGATGCAGAAGTAGACAACAGTAAACATTAGAAAACTGACTGAAAAACCATCGTCAGAATAACAATAGGTGCATTTCCATCCACCTGTTTTTATAAAAACTGGAAATGCCAGAAACTGAGTGACAGAATACCACCGAAGCTTCAATCTGATTTGTGTACACTCATGAAGAGACGTAACGTTCCTCAGTTCATTTAATTTCCACACGGTTTTCCATCGTTTGAGGTGTGACTGATGCTCTTTTATTTGACTCAGTTGTGTTTTACTTCGTTTGGATGGAAACTACACAGCTCACGTCTCGACAATCCAGACTGGAAATGTAGGAAATGTCCACCAAAAGTTTCATCTTTAGTGACAGAATATTCCAACCAGGAGTCCCACTCGTACCAACTCTTGAGAGACGCTCTTTAGCATCAGGATGCTACCTCTGGCTAACGCTGCTAACGGACAAACTGAATTTGTTGAAGTGAACGCATCTGACAAGGCTGAGGCGGCAACTGGACTGGAGAATGGCAGAAGCAGCAGCGTGAAACGTCAAACATCTGACAGTTTCTTGGCAGAGCTCTGGCCCCATCTAACCCCACCCGAATGTCTGTGGTTAATCTGGAAAGAAGTATCACACGCTGCCGGATGATTAAACAGCCACAACCAGTTTAAATTCACAGCAGGGAAGTATGAGCGTGGATCTGCAGCACTTTAATCTTTTTTGTTTTGTCATAGAAGGCAGCCAGAGGGCATCAAAGACTTTCCAGAGCTGACACGCGTGTGTTTAACCTTACGTAACACGCAATCTGATGTTTGACTTTGTTGGACAAACAGGAAGAAGCCACTGCTTCCATTAAAACAGAGTGAGCAGGTGAATCTAGGCGAAAGCTCTGAAGCATACAGGGTGGATAAGGATCAACATCTGTTTTCTCTTTGTAGTTTTGAGCACAAGATGTGATTCAGATCATCTTCATGCATCTCAGTTTAGTTTACGTCCTCAAATGCAGTTTACACAGAACCACCATATCTGAGAAAGGGGTGATGGTATCTAAGCACCGCTGTTTCCTTCCACTCTCCAGGTTAGAGAGGAGCTGGTGAGACGAGGGCTGCCACCAGACGTCGCTGTGCGCCTCGTGAGTAGTGGACAACTGTAATCTGCAAACCACAGCGAGCCCTGCTGTTTCAACGAGGACATTTATTGACATTTTGTTTGTCACCTTCAAAAGCCTTCTTATCCTCCTGAGAACCAAGTGAATAAGTGTCTTACAATTTCTGTTTTAGTGTGATTTCCTATCTATTTGGGCCTAAAAAAACACCTTACAATTTTATTTTTTTTTAATATATTTTTTTTATTTTAATAATAATCTAACATGATCATAAAATGTAATACATTAACCTGAAACTAAATAAAACATACAAGTTAGTCGTGGCCCACAGAGCACGACGACTTTGCTGCTCCCTCTCTGCCTCTGACTCCCATCAGATTCTCCTGCATCTTCTTCCTCTCCTTCTTCATCATCATCTTCACCTATCACAGGCTGATACTCATCCTCCTCATCCTTTTCCTCATCTGAAAGCTCCAAATCTGAATCTCCCTCTACTATCCGGTATAGAATCCTCTCTGCTTCACTTCTTTCTCCTACAACAATGTGCAGTCATTAAATACATTAAAATGGTCCTGGTGTCCACTACAGTTGACATTCATTAAATGCCTGTTATTTCAAAACAGAAATAATAAAACTGTTTTCAGATGTAAAACTATTGTTCTTAACATGTTTATGAACAAGAATATATATAATTATCATGGTAAAAATAGCAATAGATAAAGAATATTTGACTTGCCTCTCCTCTTTCCATAAAATGTGGTTGTTGGTATGGCAGCCATCTTGATAGAGGAAAAAAGTAAAGTTCCCAGCTTGCAAACCCGTCACATGACACATCACTGAAAAGCCCAGGATGTCCCCTACAGAATACTATAGGGCTTGGAAGGGTAACTCCAAATACTTAAGAAAGATACAGGTCAACAAAATGTCCATTATAAAGGACATAAATGAATGGGCCGGGTCTCAGGAGGATATGATATTATTCATCCTATTGATCCATTGTGTTTTTTGCTGCCTTTATCCAAGTATGTACTTGTTATTTGTCTATTTATATCAAATCCAACTGCATAAACAAAGCAGTTTTAGTAGAAAATTGGTTTGCACTGGAACCTCTAATCCTCACTGTCATGTAAATTATTGAACCCATTGTCTGTGATTAAAAGATCAAAACCTGTTGAGAGTCGATCACCAACACGCGCGTCACCGCTGAGTCAAAAGCATCTGGTGTCTGATTACAGCAGCGCAGCCTCGCTGAGTCTCAATACATTAGACGCTTCACTGAAGCTCTTTGTAAAGAACTGGTCCGTCCGTCTTTGAGTCATCTGTGGTTTTCATCCGAGAGCCCAGGTGACGACGTCTAAAGTAGTGGTGCTGCGTCTGGTAACGGAGCTCTGAGGCTTGTGTCAGTAGTGGTTCAGATGCGGGGAGGTCCAGCCGGTGTAATGTCCAGAGAGATACTCGTGGTGATCTCCGTATGAGCCTCCTACAGAAGGCTGTAGAAGAGGTCCTACTGTACTTGTGCACGTGGTTTGAAAGATCTTCTTTGGCTAAAATCCAAAGTGCCTGTTTAGATTTTCTTCCCAGCTGAGAGCCTCGTGTGTGGGACAGGTTTTCTGTTGTCAGCAGGCATTTCCTCATACCGTGTCACTTCCTGGTTCATTGTCTGATCTGAAATAAATTCTTCTGTGTGGGGGAAAAAGAGTCAGAATCAGTGTGTTGCTGTCTGTGTGTAGAGACTTCACTATGTCCGTCTCTCTGCTGCTGTTGACGCTGCTCGCATGCAGCTGCCAGGCGTCTCACTTCTATGGGACAGTGATGACCTACTACCCGAAAGAGACGGCCACCAACGGATCTACCTCGGTATGTACAGTTTCCTTCCAGACAAACTTATTTAGCCAAGTTAAAGAACTTTGACAGGACACAGTTCTGAAAGACGTCCGCACTTTGGATGTTGTCGTTTTATCACTGCAGGTGGTCATTCGCTATAAGCTGAACTTCCACCACTGCAGTTCTTCTGACACGTGGACGTGCCTCTCTGGGAACTGTGGGACTCAGACTTCTCTAGTGCTGAAAGAGGTCTACGTGGAGAGCAGTCAAGAGTGGTGTCAGAAGGAGGGAATCATGACTCGGCAGGTTCCCAGCAACGCTGTGTTTCAGCTTTGGTAAGTGCGCCAAACTTTTGGTCCGTTCAGCTACCTGTAATCCACCCAGAGTCACATTAAAGGCAGCTCCTCGTGGCCTTTTAGCCTCTTTTACCTCATTGTTTTAGTTTCATGTTGCACTTCATATGGTGGCTGTGTATCTGTAAGCTTGCGTTGACGAAAGAGCATACAATAAACGTGTATTTAAAACACGTATGTTGGGGTTTTATGTATATTCATATACAGTATATGAGTACACTTCAGACTTTCCCACCACAGGTTAAACAGCGGTAACTGGATAAATAACATCGTGAATGGCATTGTGTTATGGAGAGCTGTGACTCTGGTGGACCTGAGGAAAAGGTCGGACACGGGCCAGGCCAACAGATCCCCCCAGACCACCATCCTGCCCGCTGTGAGGTGAGCCTACTCACTGTTCACGTCCTTATATCTCGTTTCTTTAATTCGTACAAACACCCAAGAGCAACAGCGACAATTAGCCGTCACGTATTAAGAAATACGAGTATTTCAGGAAGCCTGAGCCAACTTCGACGGCATGTTTCTCTCTCTCCCTCAGGGTTCCTTCAAACTGTCAGAGAGATTTCGACCTGTTGATGTTTGACCCCGACGGAGACGAGGTTAAGTGCAGATATGGAAACGCCACACTGTTGGAGTGTAACCCCTGCACGCCGGCGTCTGTTCTCAGCCTCTCATCGGTGAGTAGCCAGCATTTTGACAACAGACAACGCTTTTTAATCAACGCTAATTGCAACAAACTTAGTTTACTTTAGCATTGCATAAATGAATGTACACTGGATGCACCGTGACGTTAGAAGAAGTAGTCGGGGGACTCATTGCACCAAAGGAAAATGTTGGCCTTGTCTTTCTTTTTTTTACCCTGTTGCAGTCCTGTTCGTTGTCATTCAGCCCCACCAAAAGCAGTAAGCAAGGTCTATACGCCGTACAGCTGCAGATGGAGGACTTTCCCAGGCAGACCATCACCGTGACTCAAACTAACGGGGCGCAGACCACAATAACTACCAACACTCCTCTCAGCAGGCTACCTGTCCAGTTTGTTTTAAAAGGTCAGAGTTCACATTTTGTCAAGCGACACTGAAGTCTGGTCAGTTTTTGGAGTGCGTGTTGATTAAGTTAGCTGCTGACCGTGCAAGGTTTCTTTCTTTATTGTTCCAGTGGATCCCGAGGTGCCATCCTGCACAGAGGGCCTCTATCTGCCCAAGTTTCTGTCCCCAACCCCAGCCAACGGAGCTCGCCTGTACACCCCCGTCAATCAGGCCCTGGAAATCAGCATCAATGCAGAGGCAAAAAATTCCACGTAAGTCAAACGAAAACCAACAAAACTCTGACATAGTAAGCACCTGTGACAAATGTTGTGGACGTGCTCGTCCTAACTTACCTCAAATAATGTAGTTAGCTAATGTTATGCTACGCCTGGGCCTTGGAGGAAGGTTACTAAGCTAGTTATCCAGACATGCTAACGTTAGCAACTTAAACCTGCAATAACTAATTCCTCTGGCCACTTGTACGGCGGTTACTTATTCATGCATCCGGTGTAAATCCAGACATTTGTAGGCAGGGACTGGTCTTTAAAAAGGTTATTTAACGTTATAAGATTCTGTTCATCCGTTTCGTTGAAGGATCTCCGACCTGCTGTTCAGCGGGCCGCACAACATAAACCAGACGAGTTCATTAGCAGGACAGTACATCCTGAGATGGACGCCATCTGAGGACGAAGATGGACAAAGCCACCCCGTCTGCTTCGTCGTCCAGGCGGTTACCAAGTCAGTCTTCACATGGAAACGATGTGAAAGTACTATTTAACAAATACAAAACACTACAACTGTAATTCTTCATACCTGTATCAGTACGAAAGCTGTTTCGGCAGTAAAAGCTTTGCTAAATTGGGTAAATGATATATGAAATAACTAAGCTCTTAATTTATTCCCTCAGTTCAATTAAGTATCACTCAACTCTACGCTGTGTCATTGTAAGCGTTGGAAACGGTGAGCAGAACTCTCTCATGTTTCAAATTCCACTGCTGATTTCATAGATAGACAGAAGTCGTGTCCAACTTTTCTTTTATTTCGACTTCCTTGAACAGAACCAAATGTAACTACCACGGAAACTCCAACCACTAGTCCATCAACTACGCCTCAAACTACAGGAGCATCCAATCAGCGTACGACCACCATCACGTCTGCAACTACATCACAATCAGCACTGTATCCACAACTTACACCCTCTGTCCAGCGTTGTAATGTTGAGTCACTGTGTTTCTAGTTGTCATCGGGCTGACGATGGGGATTTCCTCCTCGGCTCCGCTGTCTGACAGCGACATCAGGAACACCGTACAGCAGGTCGGTCTGCTTCTTCAGAGCATCGGATAACCAACGCAGAAATACTTTAAATATGTAGTATTTCCAGTTAATGACCTGCTGCAGGGTTTGACTGACGGTAAAGCAGCATTTAAAATGGTGACAGTTGGCAGCCAAATAAATTCATTTCAATGGAACTCATTTTGTGCATCAAGTTCAACTTTATTGATTGAACTAGCAACTGTTTCGACCATGCTGACCTTTGGGGGAGTTCAAGATGGAGGAAGCTATCGTAGTTTATTAGCTTTGTTTAACTTTAACCTCCTCTGTCAGTATATAATAAGTATATATATATATAGAAACTGCTCCACAAGAGGAATAGTTGGCAGACAGTCATGAGACAGGAGTCGATGGTACAAATATGTCTTTTGAATATACTCTATGAACTTATTGTCCCATTAGCGACCCAGCTAAAAAGCTTGCTAATCAGGGCTTGAGCACAAAATAAGTACAGTTACTCTAAGTACTGTAAATAAGTACAATTTTGAGGCACTTGTACTGTGCTTTACATTATGATAATTTATACTTCTACTCCACAGTAGTTGTTAAAATAACCTTGACTACTTCATCAATAAATCAATAAATATAATAAGTATATATATTAATGGAATAATGGAACCATTTTACTTTTACTTTAGATAATTTAAATACATTTTGCTGCCAATACCTCTGTACTTTTATTCAAGTAAGATTTTGAACGCAGGACGTTGTAATCTACTTGTATTGGAATCTTTTTTTCATTGTGATATTTAGTTAAAAGATCTTTCGCCATTGTTGCTAACTGGCTGCTAGCTAGCTAGCTTGTAGAACCCCCCCCCCCCCCCCCCTCTTAAATAACTCTTTGAATGAACGATGTATAATCCCGACAAGAAAATACCGGCACAATATGAAGAGGGAGATTTATTGTGACTGACGAGCACTAGCATGTTCCCAGTTTGCTAGCGTGTTAGCTGTTAGCTTGCCAGCTAGTTCACCAACTAGCCCTGCCACTTAAAGTTATATACTAGTTAAGGGGAAATGCAGCATCAACACATCTGTTTCCTAAAAGCTACAACCACTTAAATACAAATTGTTATTGATTGTTTTAATTAAAATATTGAAGCAGAATTGATTCAGACATGACGACATTTTGAAAAAATCAACAACAACGAGGGCTTTGGGCTAGAACCACAGTTTTAAATTAAACACAAAACAATAGCAGAAGACCAAACTGGGGAATACGAAGAAATAATTACCATATGTACACAACATATTTCTGTCCTCGTACATTTATTTAAAAACAGGTGGTTTTTTGTTGTCCATGAGCACAAAATGTGTTGAAGCTAATAATCTGCACGTGTTTGACTCGGTCCACCATTATTTCTCAGCACCACTATGTGTTTTCTCCTCCAGCTTAAAGATGAACTGGTGAGACAAGGGTTTCCATCGTCCGTCAGTCTGACGTTCGTGAGGAGAGTGTAACAGGAAGTTACAACCACAGCGACCCCTGCTGGCGGTTTGCAGTTCCCTGCCAGAGCTACAACACGATGGTCAGCTTTCCTGTTCTTTATAATTCACGAAATTGATTTCATGATTGCAGTTTTATTTCCATTTTTTGGTCCTGGTACACTAACCCTCAATCCTGAGGTTGTAATTGACAGCTTCTATGTAGAAAGACTTGAGACTGAATAAATACAAAATCTACAACTGTCTTAACTGTTTTTGCTGCCGTCGTCTTTTTAAATTTTATGTACGCTGTGGACTCGTTTGCATTAACCCCCAAACATAAATAATCTTTTTAAAGTGAACTCAACTGAAAGATTCACAAACCCTTGAAAGAAAGGACAAAAAGGAGCCGGTGATGTTTAAAAGACATCAGTTTTACTTCCAGTTGAAGCAGCCGCAGCAGCATGTCATTAGGAATAAATACACAGGTCACGGTTTCAAGATAGTAACAATAAATAAAACATCAGTCGGTTGTAAACTTGTTCATCATGAAGCCACATGATATTAAACTCTTTGTTGGTTTTGTTTGCAGGGCGTGAAACTAGCTTCATTTTGGGCCAACCAGCCAACAAACAGAGTTTTACCAGCTGAAGAAAGTGCAAAATGTGAGGACTAGCTCCTGCCGAAATGATCCTTTACTGGCCTCAGTGGTTAAATACGCTCGATGAAGCTTTCTAATGGTTTAATATTTAAATAGTGGTATATTTCTTCTTTGGTTGATGTTTTTATACGATGATGGCTTGGCGACAATTAAAAGCCGCTGTAGCCCGAGGGGACGTTGATGCACTTTATTTTGTTTGTCCATAGAAGTCAATAAAGTTCCTGGTTTTTGAATTCCCAAACAGGCTAGCAGAACTGAATGTTAAATGCTGAAGTGTTTGGCTGGTGGCTAAGTGTTAATTTCAGGCCCTCTTTGTTTGTACACACATTCCTTCCCGCTGTCAAGTAAAACAGCAAAAGGGGTGCGCTTGTTTTGTTTCAGGTGGCGAGAGTCAGTTTTGTTGGATTTTAACTGATGGAACTAGTGTTAAGGAGGCGACTGCATCAATGTGGATGAAGCGAAACAAGCGCACCCTGTTGATCTACACTGAAAAAACAAACAAAAAAACAAAAGAGGTCAACTACATTTCTTTCAACAGAGTCAAGCAAGCCAGTACCCTGATAGTTAACACACAGCTGGACAAACAAACATCTACAGTTTGAAATGTTTCAGGTGTTTGACAAAGGTGAGGTGCACTTGATTTCAAAAGGACTAAACCTCAAGCGCCTCATGGTTTTTGTAAATACTCACAAAAACATTTCAAACCTTGTTTTGTTTCACCCAGATCGCGCTAGAAAAAACTAAATAAATGCTCTGAGTTTCAGCAACTTTCCCTTCATGAGAATTGCACATCTTCAATATAAAATATGAACCTTCCTATGTACAGCTAACGAAAACCAAACCTGGGCGAGGATGTATTGTAAGTGTACCTGCCTGCGGAGAAGTGTTTGGAGAGCGGTCGCCAGCGGTTACGAGAAACATTGGGAGAAAAGTTATCACCAGTTCTTCCCTCGAGCTTCCGATTCAAACACTATTCAAACCAACAGGAATAAGGCATCTTTTAGGCTGGAGGACGGCTGCTTCACACCATGAGCGAAATTAGAAAATAATCACCAAAACGGGCCCATAAATACACGATAAATTGCGTAACTTCGGCTGAACAAAATCAAAAATAAGGTATCTGCACGTCCTGGTGTCCCTGATGATAAACTCTGAATATTCTAAGAGGTTTTCTTGGTTATTTTGAGCCACGAGACGGTTAGCGTAGCTTAGCATAAAGACTGGAAACAAAGGGAAACAGCTAGCTCGGCTCTGCACCTCTAAAGCTCGCTAATTAACATGTTATATTCTTGTTTGTTTAATCCGCACCATAACTTCCCGGAGTCTCTGCTGGTTGTCTGGCAACTGGTCCTCCGGGTTTCCAATCTTAATGCTAAGCTAAGCTAACCAGCTGCTGGTTGTAGCTTCATATTTACCGTACAAACATGAGAGTGGTGTCGATCTGCTCATCCAACTCTTGGCAAGAAAGGAAATAGCATTTTGGATTCGATGCCACAGGTGGAAACATTTGCTGCCTTTTAAAAAAGCAATTGCCTCCAAGTCAATATCTTGAATTTTGTCGCTAATAATATAATAACAAAGGTAAATACTGTACAAAGAACTCTGTAACACAGCACCAGCAGAGCCTGATGTACTAACGACAGCCGAGTCGCTCACAGTGTGAAGGCAGCGTTACGAACTCTCATGACCGCTGCTGACATCTCTCCACAGTGTCACTGACTTTGTTGCAGATAAACTTTAATGTTTTAAAATAGAGTTATTATCAGTCACTTGATTTTCTTGAGACATGTGAAGGTATAATAAAAAAAAAGGCAGATCACTCCACGTGATTTAAGTCACATGATTCAAGAAAAGGGGCTTTTTCAGAGGAAACAAGTGACATCATGTCGCAGCTGGCAGTTGTTGAAATGGATAGTTCATTAAATCCACTGAAGCACTTGTAATAATGTGAAACTCATTCAGCCCAGGTCAAAACACAGAATTAGAAGAATAACTATATACACATAAAAACACTCAGAGGGGTGAAGTTGCCTTTGTGTCCGTTTCTCTGACACTTTTTCAATTCATAGTGAGACGTGAACCATAAACACCACCTGAGAGTGTGTTTCAGGAGTGAAGACAAAACAATACTGGCCAACTAAAGTCGAGCTCTTGTGTCTGTCGCCAGCTAAGCTCTCTGATATTTTCATGTTGCATCCCCACCTTTTTTAAGGATGCATGTGCCGTCTTTGCATTCCTAAAGGCCTGCAACTAAAGATGAATCATTTTGTCTATAAAAGGTCAGAAAATAGTGCTTGTTATAATTTCAAATTATTATTATTAAACAGTCCAAAATCCGAAGATATTCAGTTTAGTATCACATACGACAAAGAAAAGCATCAAATCTTTTTGTGCTCTGCTCTTCGACTCGCTGATTCACTGACTTCAGATTTAAATGAGAAATGATGACGTGACAGCAGCTCGAATAACAACAACTAAGGATGAAGGCAGTTTGAGTCGGTTACGTTTAATTGGACTTTTTCTTTTAAACTTGGACGGGATGTAAAAAGTTGCGTCATGAAGTCATGGATATGTAAATTAGCACGCGAGCAAAAAAGGTGAGTTAGTGACGTCACTACTCACTGTTGTTCCTACAACAGCAGCAAATCTGAACCCAGATCAGTGAAGAAAGGCAACTTCACCCCGCACACAAAAATACACAGTTATTGGTAGAATTAACTCCACGGAATAGTTAGAAACAATAAATAAGTTAAGAATCGTCCCTTCACTGAGATTTAGCAGAATACTGAGAGTGTGTGTGTGTGTGTGTGTGTGTGTGTGTGTGTGTGTGTGTGTGTCGGGGTGATTTGATGGGGAACGAATGACACAAAATATTACTTTAATCTCAGAGGTTAAAAATAGTATTTAAAGGTCAAACAACAAATAAACAAAACGTGTCTTTTTTCCAGCGTCCCCCTTTTTTTATATCTTAAATCACACCCTGTGTGTGTGTGTGTGTGTGTGTAGTAGTAGTGTAAATCTGTAAGTGTAACACAGTTTAGTTAGTTAGCACGTCAAACTTCTTTGTACTTCAAAATAAAACACAGGAATGATGAAAAACAAAACACAACAAAAAGGAATCTCTTTGCTTATGAGCCAACGCGTCCCAGTCGTTCCAGATATTTCTATTATTACACCAGTTTGGTGGCATTAATTCACGACAGGTGGCTCGAAAAATAATAAACACGTATAAATGTAACTTGTCATTGATATCTTGAAGCTCAAGTGGTTGATTTGAGAGCAAAAATAAATAATCAATAGAAAGATCCACGGACCTACAGTCTACAGATGTGTTAACACGCTCTGCGGCCAAAAGCATGTGGACATTTAGTCTAGGGCTTAAGTCAGCGTTGGACCTCAGTGATCTTGTGTCCCTGCAGCCGGTTCAAACACCTTCACCGACCCAACAAGCACATGTGGGTGAAATGTTCAGGTGTCCACATACTTTTGGCCGTGTGGTGTATATCACAAACCCACGGGAGTATTGTGAATTATCGAAAACGGATGAGAGAATATCAGATATTGGTAAAAGCTTTAAAGATCCGTATGAGTGCCTATTTAAAGCTTGACCTGGACCTTTAAAAACATCATTCAGTAACAAACTGGTTTCAGGGCACACTGAAGGTGTAGAAACACAGGAAGCTGACCCCAGGCCACTGCCCCCTCTCCTCCTTTAGCAGTAAAGTTAGCGTGCTGAAGCATCTGTTAGCATAAATAAATACTGGCCAGAAGTCAACCACCATAAAAAACTGCACTGGAAAATTGATTATTATGACTCTCATGCGGACACATAATGCGCATCAGGCTGCGTTATTAGCATCTCGGAGTTACAGGTTTACTGAGGCTTTTGCAGCTGACACTCCAGCCAATCTCAAATAAACGTCTTTACCTATATATACCCGAGTCTCCGACTGAACTGTCGGCAGTCGAGTTGCATTGTGGGTAAAGTAGGAGCCAGGTTTTAACGAGGAAGACGAATACGTGGAATAAAAAAAAAAAGATGATATCTTTGGTTCTGCTCCATTGATTTTGACCCTTTTTTTTTTTTCCAAATCTGAGGAGTTAATGTACGTTCTCATTACTTCTCAGACAAATCCCACTCACATAATCCCACCCCTGAACTGTGTCTATGAGCATCTGGAGGTCAGTCCGGGAGAGTTAGGGCTGCATGACGAGCTGCTGCCCCACTGAATCACGACATTCATGCCTAAATACTGCTCCTTAAATCTGGCACTGAATGTTTGCATTCTCCGGGTGTGAAAATGGTCAAATCTGAAGTATGTTAATACCTCCGATATCTGCAGCTTTAGTGTAAAAACATCCATATCAGCCTTGTTAAACCGTCACCAGAGTCCAACTCTTCCACACAAGTCAAAATAATTATAATTAAAGTACCGACCAGGACAAAACGGACAGGAGACAAACTGATATTCATGCGTCTGAGGCTGAACACACATTCATTCATTCATCTAACACACTCTTCATTCGTCCCCGCCTCGGCCCGCCATCCTCACCTTCATCTTCACCTCTCAGGTCCAAAGATAAGACACCGTAGTTAGGCAGAAAATTCACACAATCACGCAAACGGGAACCTTTCCTCGCCCTCTCGCGGGTCAAAGGTCAGACGTCGTAGTCCGGCAGGGCGGAGTAGCTGACGCCGCCGACTGACGGAGGGCTGGAGTGGAGAGGAAGAAGCCAGCAAAAGACCGAGCCTGGGGAGGAAAATAAGAGCTTAAAACAGAGTCGCCGCTTTAAGGACATCGGTGGTCCGTTTCTACTCGTGGATGAGGAACACAAGCCCACCTCTTCCGAAAACCTCCCGCAGCAGAGCCAGCTTTGGCTTGCGGGTGTGTGGGGGGTGGTGAGGCAGCTGAGAGGAGGAGGAGGTGGTGGAGGAAGAGGACGACGATGAAGAGCCTCTGTCCTTGATCATCAGCCTGTTCCTCATCTGCTCTATGGGAGTCTCGTCTGTGATTATGGAGACCAGCTGGAGGGAGAAGAAAGGAGGTTGTTCATAAATCTATATTTAAGAATCTTTTTTTTTTTAAATTGTATTTTTACTTTCATGGATCAGCTGCTCTTCCTCAGCCTCGTCTACTTCTACCTCAGTTTGAGTTCCTACATTTCCCAGAAGGCCTTTTGGCAAACCCCAACTTGTTATCACACTGACTGTTGTCAGAGTAACGGCGGCTTGATGCTAAACATGAGCTCCATTATGTTTTTGTGGCCGTTAAAGTTGATTTCTGTGCGATGACTGAGTGTTGAATCAAAATGGCGGCTCTGGACTTCACTGTAGGAGCTACAAATATCTGGAGGTGATAAAACTAAACTAAATGATGAATTTTAATGTTGTAGTTTCTAAGTGTTGAGTGTTGTGTGTGCAGTGGTGGAGGAAGCATTCGCACCTTAAGTAAAAGTACTAATACCACACTGTAAAAATACTGTTATATGTAAAAGTCCTGCATCGGAAATGTTAAGTAAAAGTATGTAAGTATAATCAGGAAAATGTACTTAAAGTATTAACAGTAAAAGTACTTGAGCAGGAGTTTACTGTTGCAGTTGGTGGAGCTCAGTTTGTTTGTATCAGACAGCTACTAATCATTATTTTCATTATGGATTAATCTGCTGATTATTTTCTCCATTAATTAGTAAGTAAATGTAGTAAAACACACACACACACACACACACACACACCTTCCTGTAGATGTGACTACTTACTAAGTCACATTTTAGATTAAGGTAAGCCTCGGTGTACCTGATCGTAGAAGATGACCATGACAAACACGCCAAACAGCACCGACTCCACCAGGAGGATGATGTAGTGAGCGCTAAGAGAGAGACAATAACAGAAACAACGAGCTGACTGACGGAATCACTGACAAAAACCAAACCAGCTAGTTGAATATTTACAGACCCTGAAACACCTAAAGAAAGCCCTGCGCAGAGGACTCACACTATCAGGTGCTTGCTGGGCGTCCCGTCTCCGTCTTTCTCTCCATCGCCTTCTCTCTCGTTCCTTATCCGCCACACCCAGGCCGACACCACCAACACCATGGAGTACAGGCTGGCCACGCCTGCGCACACAAACACACAATCGGCTGCAGCAGTAGTGGCAAAGATAAAGGCTGCAGGATCAGGGCGTAAAGCAGGCGTGACCTTCAGATTATCAGTGTTGGAAAGTGACAAAACATCCTGAACGGAGCTTTTGGCTGCGTTCAAACTGTCCAAACAGCATGTAGCTTACAATCAGAGCTGGAATACCGTTGGAGCTAATACAAGTAGAGTCTGAGGTACTTGTACTAGTTCCCCATCCAGAAATAATCCAGTGCCTGATCTGCTTTTTCCTGCACTACGGATGCAAACATGATGCAGTATGCTGTTTGTACTCACCGGTGTAGAAGAGAAACTGGATGAAGTACTTCTGGTTTAGCTCTCCGACACAGTTGTTGATCCTAGAACTCACAGATCAGAGAAGTGGATGAGAAGAAGTAGGAGGGGAAAAAAAAGGGGGAGACGGGGAGAAGATGGATGGTGTTTTCTCACCAGGGACAGTGATGGTCCATGCGGCGTATACACCTCTGACAGACGCGGCAGTGATGCGCTCTGGGAGGTCTGTAGGTTTCACAGCGACTGCACACCGTCCAGCCCTCACAGCCCTGGAAACAGCAGGACAACCATCTGACCAACATTATCAGCTCAGAGGACGTTTTGGGCCCAGTTGGAACAATCAGGGCACTGCAGTATGTTCACCATTACGACACTATTCAGACCCACAGACGGGACCAGGATCTAAACTGGCTTTTCTGGACAGCCAACAAAACAAAAAGTCTCCCGTTTTTAGCTTCCGAGCAGACTCGTACGTCATTCCCAACACTTTACAGACATCTGTCATTAAGCTCATAAGTACACGATGACAAGCCCAAAGGCAGACGTAAGTGCAGCTGCTGAGATGTAAATACAGAGTGACCAGGGGATAAATACAGAGCTGTTAATAATACAGTTATAACCAGAGAGAAGCTGCTCCCTGTTAGCCTTTAGCTTCAGAGCTACGTCATGTCAAAAATACTTCAAAAAGGTGGAAAAATCAACTTTCAAACATCAAACATAACAAGACTTTAAAGTTATTTTAAATTTACTTATTATAAAGGTATTTTTAATCTAAATGAAACTTTGTGTAATTAGTCAGAAAAAGAGATTTTTAACTTTGTGACTCACCCGCTCGCTCATCCGAGACGACTGCGAGCGGAGGTCTGAGAAGTCTATGGCTGTGTCGGGAAGAGGCACCATACCTGGACAACAACAACAACAACAACAACAACAACACAAACACACCTTAAATACAAACATTACATTGAGCATCATTGTTTTGGTTCTTTCCTCAAACATTCCTCCGGTTTAATTCAGAGTAATACACACTCTCTGTGACTGACCAGGGTCTGAGAAGACAGCTTTGGAGTGGCAGGCCAGCAGCAGCAGCAGGATCAGGTTGAACACTGATCCATGTAGAGTACACCACACACTGTCAAGAGTCAGAAAAGGAGACTTAATACGCAAAACCGCTTGTTTATTACCTAGAAATACATCATTTCATACATCTGTTATGTCTAATGCTGCAACATGCAACTGACGACGTCTTCTGATATGTTGTTTTGTCTATTTCTGTCATTTCTGCTTAAGAAAAAGGTTAAAACGATGAATCAATTATCAAAATAGCTAGCCAATTATTTTTCTGTCTAACAACTAACTCATCAATGAATTGACTAATTGTTTCAGCTCTAGTTATTAACGCAGTCCTTGTCCACTTGGTACAACAGAACGAGATGGTTATCTGCTTATCTTGTGTGAAATACATCCATGTTTTAAGCTAATAAGATATTTTGAGTGTCAGAAAAAGTCGAGTAGCACAAAAACACAGTTTGGAAGAAGTACTTCGATCCTTTACTTGAGTAAAAGTAACAATACCACAGTTATGAGCACCTGTGAGAGTCTGTGGAGCCTTTAATCCAAAACAATGCATCATATCTAATGAGATGCCTTTTTTATGTAAAATAAAAATAACTAGTAAGTTAAATGAATGCAGTGCAGTAAAAAAATACGGTATCTCCCTCTGAAATGTAGTGGAGTGGAAGTATTAAGTAGCATGAATAGGATATACTTAAGTAAAGTACAAGTACCTCACAAAGGAAATACAGTACTTGAGTAAATCTACTTAGTTACTTTCCACCACTGGGACTGTGTCAACCAAAGAAACAGGCTGAACAAACAGTGTAACAAACAAAAGTTGAATTAATAATAATAATAATAATAATAATAATAATGAATAAACCTGCAGTGAAACATAACTAACAGAGTACGGACACAAACAGGAAGCTCCTGTAACGTTACAGCAACCGAACAGCTGAGTGTGTCGGAGCTAGTAAACAAACGGTACGCCGCGTGTTATCCGGTGTCACCCCGATACAAACCCGTGACAAACCCCCACCGGAACACATCTAAACACGCGTTACTGTCAGAAAAAAACAAGTTTTGCATCGATTCGGCAGAAAAGAAAAAGCGCGAGGATGCTGTCAGTCCTGCCTGCTGTCAAATGAATGGAGACCGCACAGAGAAGCAGGCGCCATGTCGGTGTTTTAACGGTTTAAAAGACATAAAAACATAAAGTACCGACCTGTCCGAGTAGGCGGGGAGGAGGACATACTGTATGACCACGTAGTCCGCGTAAAACACGCTGAAATAAGTTAAAATCAGACAGATAACGCCGCAGGGGTCTCGCCTACAGCGCAGGGACGCCATCTTCTGCCGGGCTCCGCCCCCCTGTCCCCCGCTTCCGGGTGACATCACGCTGAAACCTGATGCTACCTTCAGGAGCGTAGGAAATACTAACTGTTTTTAAAGGTCCAGTTCACCTAAATAAAAACGGCAGTTTTGCGTTGTAAAATTACATTTTCAACACCAATATCTAACTCTGCAATCATCTATCCTCAGTGTGTGCCTCTCATGTATTATCATCCCTAGCAAGAAGGTCGTTTAATAACACTTAACCTCTGTTTTAATTGCATTCCCAGAATAGTCAAAGACTCCTCTAATTGTCCAGATATCTTTATCTCTTCCATCTGCTATAAATAAGATTTTTAACCTGTTAAGTTGCGACTCAACACAAGAATATAAACACGTTTTGAAAATGTCAATATTACTGAAAGTCCAGAACTTGTTAGTCTTACATGCTGTATGTTTTATTTAATTTAACTTTTGTTTTGTGACAGGTGTTGGATTTAATCAGTATTTTTGTTTGGGTTTTTTCTTTATAAGTATAGTTAATTGCTCAAATATTTTAAGAAAAGCTCAAAATAGTAGCCATTGGATTTCTTCTGGAAATAAGTTTTATTATGTTGTATTTTACTTTGTTTGTACTTATTCAAAATTGCCATTTTATTCTCTCATAGTTGTTATTTTATATTATTTGCCTTTTACTGTATTTTGCCAATTATTTCTAGGGGATAGATATATATATATTTAAATAAACTTTATTAAGAAATTGTTCTTACAGTTAGTTGATCGGGGGAACAATAGATAGACAGATGGAAACACTGGCAGCATAAAAACACAAGGTGGCAGTAGACATGTGTGAAACTGACATTTACGCACTCTGTCGCTCCTCCCTTGAAGGAGGCAGTGACCAGCTCGTCATCCTCCTCGTCAGCTCGACACTTTTTGTTGACTCTCACAGGACGTGTGTGTGTTTGTGTGTATGTGTGTGTGTGTGTGTTTGTAGTTTGTTCATTTCTCGTCCTTCTGCTCTCAAACCGCCTCTTCTCTCGGATATACTCCTCCACTTCTGCTTCGAAGTTAAACCTGCTGGTGTTTTTCTCTTTTTTGGGGGGGGGGAGTGTTTTGTTAAGTGCGTGGGGAAACCTCGAAGAGGAGGTAAAAGAGAAAAGCAAGACTCAAAGAAGAAGAGGAAGAAAACACACAAACCTGGAGGAGGAAAAGGGCGTTCATACTTCGAAGTAACCATGGAAGTTCCTGGTATGCAGGTAAGTGGAAAGGTGGACGCGGTGGCGGATTTGAAGGTTTGCTGGGTGTTGAAACGTCGTTTCGGGCAAACTGAAGCAGTTTATCAGCAGCGGAGGGCGCGTTGTGCAACTACAGGCCGTTTCCTTTATATTTATTAGAGGACTTACCTGGAGTTTATGTGCGGACTCTTCATGATCACACAGGAGCTCGTCATGTGGCTTGGAACAGTTTCTGTGGTGCTCTTCATCACTTGATGATGTTCTTACAGTGACTTTCATACTGCCTGTTGAATTTGTAGTGAGCGTATGAGGTTGATATCCCCTCAGATATTCCTATAATGTTCTTATAGTGACTTATAATGTGACTTTAATTCTCCAAAACTGGGTTTATAGTGACATTATGGTGTTTAAAGCTCTTTAGAATAACTCTACATGTCTTTTATGATGACTTACAGTGTGACTTTGATCCTCTGGATTGATCTTATGGAGTTTAAGATAACTCTATATATCTTATATAATGGCTCATAGTTGGACTTTAGTACTCCAGACCGAGTTTATAGTTAAATCTCTATAATGTTTGTGTAGTGACTTCTGTTGAGACGTTTGTACTCTACACTGACTTTAAAGTAACCGTAGGTGTTTATTTAAGTTAAGATATTCCTATAATATTCCTGTAGTGACTCATAATGTGTGACTTTGATACTCCATCTCTTAAGATGCACAAGTAATATTGCTATAGTTACTTATTTTGAGTTTATAGTGATCGTATGGTGTTTAAATCTCTCAAAATAACTCTATATATCTTCCATAAAGACTTATAATGTGACTCGGCTGCTCCAAACTGAGTTTATAATGACATTATGGTGTTTAAATGTCTCTATAATGTTTCCATAGTGACTTCTGTTGAGACGTTTCAGTTACTTTTGACAGCGATGGTGGAGTTTATGTCTCTTGATATATTCCCATATTTACATTCTAGCGTCCTTTTAGCACTTAATGGTCCATATTTTACATTTATCAAAAGGATATTGTTGTGTGATTGCATCATTGTAATGTTCATGTCATATTCCCACAGTGACTCACTGTGTCTGAGAGCTAATTTTAGCCTTTTCTGGAGCTCAGCATCTTTATCTGTTTTTATATGGGTTATAATAGGGCTTGGCTCACAAGGTACTGGGCGTGCCTGTGTCCCCCTGTGATAATAATAATGGACTAATGGACTAATAATAATGGTCACTGTAGGATATTTTGTGCCACCTACACAGTTTAACTTCTGAAATGAATTCTAGTGTGACACCTGTTGTGGTTTGTTGAAGGTGAATCAGCAGACAGGTTGTGCCTCTGCCTCTTAACAAGGTGTGTAGGTGGTGAGTTATAAACCCGCCGCTCGGCCTCCTGTTTGGCCGGCTCTCAGGTGTGTCTACCTGTGGGACTGGCTGCCTGGCTGTCAGCGCACACTCGCTCTGCCTGCTCTGGTCGTCCCAGGTGGGCGGGGCGGGGGGGGGGGGGGGGACGTCACAGTCTGTTTAAATCAACACACCTGACACCCGGCAGCAGCTGCAGGCTAACAGGAATGTCTGTCGTACCTGCGAGGAAGAAGAATATCAGATATATGTAGTTCTAATAGCCTGATCTAGCTGCTCTCATCAGCATCGTGTTCAGACGGACAAAGTTAGCAGCTAGCTGGTGGACATAGCGGAGCATTTAGCTGCTTAAGAGCCTGATATTTTTCCTCAGAAGACCAAAACAGAGCTGAAAGGAAAGCGAATATTGGACTTAACATTCTTTAGATGCACAGAAACTCCAAATGCATTGCTGCTTGTCTGCTAGATGTCTCAATATTAAGCAACTGAACGCCAACACGTCCACCACGTCAACTTTAAAGGCATTAAAGGCGTTTTTTACATTCTGTAATTAATCATTCATCCAAAACACATGTTAGATTGTAATAATGAAAATAATCCCGACTGGCAGCCGTTAATGTCGTAGCCTTTAGTGTTACAGTCCACTTACTTCATCTCTGTGGCTTTGTTTGTTTTGGGCATTTGGCTCCATAACTTGATGAAGTAAAGAGACAGAAAAGTTCAGAGAGACGTTCAAAGGTCCCTGTGTGGACTCAAAGGGGGACGTCACAGTTACACATGTTCTTTGGACCTGAACCACCAGGACGCCTCCATTTTTTAATTTTTCCCTTTTCTAATCAATGGATGACACATTGTGCTGTTGTGAAATCCCAACACTTCAGAGAGTGTTTCATAAAGTCTGATATCAGACAGCTGACGCTCTTGTGGGTTCTTGGCCCGTCACACGTGCTGTAAACTGGTTTTCGCCTCCTGTTTTACATGATGCAGAAAGATACGCTTGATGTAACTTTGACAACGTGCCATTATCGCACAAGCTGCCCAGCTGACTCTGTTATTTACAATGCTTTTACAGTCTGTCACGAATAATATGTTCATTGTTGAACTGTAACACTCGCTGCCTCGGGCACACGTCTTTGTATCCACTCTGTCAGGCTTTCTCACAGCGAGGTGGTCCGCCTGTTATACACTGTCATGAACCCCGAGAGAAGAACAGCAGAGGTGCTACATCACAGATTCAACATGTGCTGCAGCTGTTGAGACTGTTCAGCTCGGGCGATAACAGAGACTTTCCCAGAGGAAACCTTGTCTTCCAGCTTCTCAAATATGAGCATTTTGGATTTCAAACAAAACAAGCACATTTCGAGACATCAGCTCGAACTCTGGGAAGTTGTTCTGGGACATTTTTAGCCATGCTAGCGTCATGGCTCAATGGATGGCAATCTCGGTCTGTCAGTCGGTCGCCACTTTAGTCCAGACTTAAACATCTCAACAACTATTAAACGTATTGCTACGAAATGTTGTACAAACATTCATCGTCCCCAGATGACGAATCACTCTGACTTTTCCTCCAGCTTCACCGTGAGCTTCACATTTGTGGTTTTGAGTGAAGTATCTCTCTCTGAAATATCTATTGGCTATCCACTTTTCATCTAGTGCCATCATCAGGTGTACATGTAAAATCATTTTTTAATTTATCCGATGGTTTATGACCAACTAGCTGCAAAACTACTTACAGTTCCAGCAGCCTCGGATGTGCTTTGTGTTTAAATAGCAAATATTAGCATGCTAACACTCAAAAGTTGTGAATGTGGTAAACATTACACCTGCTAAACATTAGCATACTAGCTTTTGTCATTGGGAGAATGTACAACGTCACAGAGCCTGTAGGGCATGCTTAGTCTTTTTTCTGACTTCTGTCCTGTCAAATCCTTTATTTCATATAAAAAGTCACTGCAAGGACACTCTGAATATTTCAGTTTTTACAATTTTATGCCTCTCCGGTTTACAACGACGCCATAGAATACAAAAAAAGGTTTGAGTAGGTTTAGGAAAGGTTTAGAAATAGAAACCAGTGTGACTTACTTTACTGATGGATGGTGTGACTCCATGTTGGGAGTTGTTTGATGACTCATCTACAGCTGATGTAGCGGGATTGAACTTTTATTGCTTAATTGACCGACTATGTGCTCGTCATATGTGGGAAACTCTTACAATGATTCCACATGGTCGTGCACACAGAATGCGACATTTTTATTGACGCTTATCGTCTTATTGTTGGCTTTTGGTTTTACTATTTTGGGTATCAGTGGAGAGTTTTAGTGTCCTGTGATAGTTTGAGGCTATTTCAGGTTCGCTATCTCCTCTCTATCAGAAAGACGATTAAGCAAACACCTTTGGAGTCACCTTTGTGACTGGTTATGAAATGAAAAGAGTAGGGAAGTCCAGATCAAGTGTTTTGGCCCCAGTCCCGATACGAGTCCTTCTGATATCGAGTATCTGTCCGAACCAAGGACCTCTATACTGGAGGTTCTGGTTCAAAACCATTAAGATGATAAGCTTAACTTGTTGATCTGATATGAATGAAAATTTGTGACTCCTACGTGATCTGTTAGAGAGAAGACGTCTCACTCTGCTGGAGTTCTGGGACCCAGAACAGTACGGCAGTGTTTCAGAGCCAAAACATAGTAAACAAAAGGTTCGGCTTTATTTGAACCAATACGGGAATTTGGAAATTGCTCGGATATCCGTAGAGGACCGTCAAAGATAAGATGTTAGATGTTGGCTAAAGGCAGATCGAGGCAAAAGTTCAAACTAACTTCTTCACCTTGCTGAATCCCTACAGGCTTCAGAGATGAAGTCTAGCCGACCTCTGACCCCTCTTGATGAATAAAAACAGCAAAGATGAGACTTCCTGCTTCCCTGCTAAACTGTAACTCCTGCAGGGGATCAATTCTTTAGCTCCAGCTAAACTTTCCCGCGCTCTGGTCGTAAATCAGTCAGGTACAGTAGGCGCAGGCTGTTTCCGACATGGCAGACATTTCAGGGAAGCCATCTGCAGGCGTGTCGACCGAGATTGGCCTTGATGAAACGCCAGGGAGTGTCCTCTTCTTCTTTGTAATTTGTACGGCTGCACCTTTTCAGAGCTGTCACGGTCAGGCCATCCCGTCATGACATAATCACAGACTCCACCGGGTTTCTGGGTGAGAAATCGGCAGCAGCCAGCTGCTTGTAAGTTTTGGCTGCGGAGGGTGAGTCAGTTTCTCTGTGGTCTGAATCATAGTAGAACGTTTTTTACTCTCCCGTGTTCTTCCATTTGGTTTGTTTACATTCACAATTTCCTAAAAAAAGAGAAGTCACATGGCCTCACAACTAGCTCCTGTATTCAGATGGAGTTGTCCCCAGTTTCAGTCATCATTAATTAGTAGTTAATAGCCACCAAACGCTCTCTAGTTCCAGCTTCTTTATTGTGATAATTCGCTGTTTTCTTTGCCTTTGTGATTGTAAATCAATAATTTGGAGGTTTTGGACTGTTGATCAGACAAAACAAGCTATTTTAAGACATTAACCTGAGTATTGTTTACTATCTTATTGAGCGGACGATTAATTATATAAAAGAATTGGCAGACTAATTGATAATGAAAAGAATCACGAGTTGCGGCCCCATTTTACTGACCACTACAGTACTAGATACGCAGTTTAACTACAAAGGAGCCCTGTTTCCAGTCTTTATGCTAAGCTAAGCTAACCGGCTGCTGCTTGTAGCTTCATATCTTCACGTCTAACTCTCAGCAAGACAGCAAATAAGCGTATCTCCCAAACTATTCCTTCAACATTTGAGGCTTCTTTTATTACAGTAAACATAAAAGAAGGTTTTGGTATCGGACAGCCAGCCCTGGGCCAGATTGCTGCTCTGTTTTAACAAACGTCAGACTTGCTGTTAAAAAAGAAAAGCATCCGGTTTGACTGTAATGAGGTTTGGATAAAGTTCTCATGTCGGATGATTCAACACATCACGTCACGGTTTTGAGTTGAGCTTAAACGAAACAGGAAACGTTAAAGAGTGGCGAGATTTTCACATGATGCAGATCTGCAAAGGTCATTTTTGAGAATGCTGTGTTTGTACTTCCTCCTCCAGCAGCTGTGACCTTTGACCTGTAACACACACACACACACACAAGGCAAAAGCAAGGCACACACACATGGAGCTTTCTTGTTTGGATATTTGGACACCACTTGTTAGTAAAAACACGGATCCCTCGCGCTCTCTCACTTACTCACTCGCACGCAGAGTTTCCATCGACTCGTCCAAGTTTTCCTGCAGCTGAATGTTTGCATGTTGGACCTCACTGACCTCTAAAACTCTGCCTCGCTCTCTCTTTCTATCCATGTAGCTGTGACCTCTTATCACCAGAAATTCCCACGTCGCCATTTAACCTGCAGCTGTAAAACTCAGGTGTGTCCACACAGAGTCTGCTCTCCTGTAATATTTAAATCCTCTGTCTCCGTAATGTCTCTGTAAGAGACTTTATAAAGAAGAGACAGATGCTTGATTACTAAGACTTAGCTTTTAGCCGGAGCAAAAACTTTAAATAACATTCAATTTGTGTAAAGTTGATCCTCCAAGGAAACGGCAATGGCTCGGAATAGTTGGGAAAACTTAGTGAATGGAAAAGCTGACCCACCCTGTGAGAAGTAAAGAAGACGTTTTGAGAGAAATCAGGAAAATTGGACCATTTACATGAATTAAAATGCTGAACAAGAAACATAATTCTTTATATTTAGAATAAATGGAAATGAGGGTATATATGTGACATGACTAAGAGTTCACAGCCATGCTAACAGCCATGCTAACAGCCCTGTGAGGCTGTACTTTAAGAGTACTTATGAGCTAAAAGCTAACATTTACAAAGCAAAAAAAGTCAAACATTTGTTGGTTCCAGCTTCTCAAATGTGAGGATTTGCTCCTTTTCTCTATTTTATGTCATTGTACGTTGAATGACTTTGGGTTTAGACATTTAGTTAACACTTTTTCAAGACTAGATAATGAATTAATAGAAAAAATAATCGGCGGATTAATCGTTAGCTGCAGCGCTACTTGCATAGCATGTACAGATTCATGCCGTATAATTCTATACTTAATTATTCGCTCTCAGAAAGCAGTTTGTTTTGCTTCCTGAGAGTGTTTTTGCTCTTTTTGCTCTGACTGGTTAGCTATCAAACAGTCGGCTCACAAGCTTCCTGCTCCTCGCCTGATTGGTCGTTATTTAATCATTTTCCCGTGTACTTCCTTGAATTAAAGCTGGGACATTTAAAAGCAAAGGATTCATCTGAATGAGCAACATAATCTAAACCCTCTCTTGACATTGTGGCTTTAGTTGAACATTAACGTGAAACACATTTTTTTTTTTTTAAATCTGGAAAGTAGGTTTTGTTTGCATAACTGATAAGCTAAAATTAAAATTCCCAGACTGCGTGTGGTTTCAAGATTATTTGACCCGCGGTGAAACATTAACTGGACCTGGTTTTTGACTGTGGAAGATGGCAGTTTTACAGTTTCTGTGTCTCTCAGTAGAATTTGATCTACAGTAACAAAACGGTCTGTAATGATTGAGCCAGCGTTGAATATTTAACTTCCTTCTCTCGTCCAACTGTTGTTTTTTCACCACGCTGAGACAGAAAGGTCAGAGTTTAACCTCTCAGGTCCATATAATCAGTCTGTCACTTATTTTGTGTTCATGTCTTTCAGTATTTACTGGGCAGAGAGTCCGTAATCTCTCACTCAGGCCCTCCGGGGGAAGCCTCACTCTTGGTCATCATATTATCACTGATGGTTATCATATTATTGCATCTTAATTGATCTCTTAACAGCCAGTTTCTGCACTTCCTTATTGGCTGGAGGTGAATCGTGTAGCGTGCGGTTACACACAAACACGATGAACACATTAAAGGATATTTTCGGTACATTTTTTGCAGTTGGTTGTGCTTCTTCAGGGCAGGACCGAGTATTTAGGACGCATTGTAATGTTGTTTGTACTTTATGAAAACACAAATGTTGTCCCATATTTCAACTGTCCAAACGGTGGCTCACAATGATTTGTTCTGTGGCAACACGCTGCTTTACTTTAATCATAGTTTTCATAATTTTTACAGTTTTTATTTTCATTATCTGGATTATTTTTAACATTTTTACTGTTGTTTTTTTTCCTCCTTTTCTCTTAAAAGTCCTGATTACAGCTGCAGCTAACGATTCTTTCCTCATCGATCAGACTGTCGTTGTTTATTTTTTCATCAATAAGTTCATAAAATATTGACATGTTCCATCTTCACTAGAGCTGAAACAATTAAGTGATTAATCAATCATTCGGCGATCGACAGAAAATTATTCAGCAACTATTTTGATAATCGATCGTATGTTATTTTTCTTTTTAAGGCATTTTAACATTTTCTGTTTCCAGCTTGGGATTTGGGATGTTATGATAGTTTCCTGATGTTTTATTGACGAAAAGATGAATACATTTATAGTGAAAATAATCACTAATGATGATAATTGTTAGCTGCAGCCCTAATCTTCATTTGTCGGTCAGAAAAAACAAAGATCTAAAACAGAAAAGCAGCAAAAACCCAAAAACATTTAAGAGGCTGGAACCAGAGAATATTCTCGTTTCTGTTTCATAAATGACTAAATGATGAATCAAATAATCGTCTCAGCACTAATTATGATACCAACAGAGGTAGTTGACTAAACCTCGGCTCAGGTTTAAGGTGGAGGAACTCTGCTGGGAATCACCCGTCACTAAACTTACAGGAATGATAAAGAAGTATGTTGTCCGGTAATTAACGGTTGTAAAAGAAGGATGAGGAGATGACGGGAGATGCCAATCAAAGACACACTTCTGGGAGGATGTGTGATAAGCCCGAACAGGTGGAAACACCCGGGTGGAAAGTGAGGAAAGCTGCATTTGGGAAGTTTGGAATGTTTTGTGATGGAGAAAAGTTTTTAGTGGAATGTGTTTATACTTATATATCATATCATATCGCTGCCGGTGTTGCTATTAACTGTAAGGAAAGATGGTCTGTTGGTGTTTGGCTGTGCTAACATGCTTACATGCTAACATGCTGTTGCTAAGCAGGATGTTCAGCATCTTAGTCGAGCATGTTAGCGTGCTAACATTTGGTAATTGGCGCTAAACACAAAGTACAGCTGAGCCTGACTGTTAGGTTTGCAGGCGATGGAGCAAAGTGTCGGACTAATGTAGATTTTGACCTGATGGTGGCGCTAGAAAAATGTACAGGTTACAAAGGATATTACAGTTAATCCTGAGGTGATAAACTGCTTGTAGCAACTTTAATGGCAACCCATCCAACAGTTGTTGAGACAAACAAACAAACAAACAAACAAAAGAAAAACCACAAATGAGAAACTGGTGGCGCTAGGGGAGAAGTGAGGGGATCACCAAACTCCATAGGATTTATCATCTATTTAAGAACGTCTGTATTAAATGTCATGGCAGTCCACCCAACATTTGTGCAGCAGTGGGACCAAAGTGCTGGGTGGACAGACCGTTGCCGTCCCTACAGACGCTAAAAATAAGTGTAGAGCAGAACCGTATGTGAAGGAGACTTTAACCAGAAAGACTGATTTGTGCGTTCAGGCGCTCTTGAAACATGTAGGTTTTAAGGCTTGAGTTTTGTTTTATTGCTCATTGTATACTTTTTAGTAAAATATCCGTCCTCTGATGACGTCCTCTGCTTGGATGATTATAAAAAAAACCTTAGTCTGCGACCTTTGTTTTTTTTTGTGTGTGTGTTTTATTCATGGGAGACGAGACTTTTTGTTTGCAGTTATATGAAAGTTCCTTGCTGAGAAAAGTTTCACTGCAGCTGTATTTTTTTGGTGCCTCTTTATGAGACCATGTGGGCTGGGAACTTAACAATAAACTACTACTGTAACAGCTAACAGCTCTCGGCCCTGACTGGGAGACATTCTTCAACATACTCATTATATATATATATATTTGTCCCCTTTTTATTAGTGGAGAGATAAACAGGAAACGTGTACGACCTGCAACAAAGGTCGCACAGGGGACGTTGTGGTTGTGTGGTTTGGACCTGAACCAGTCGCCCTCACACGTTATAGATAATAGAAGTTACAGGTGGGTATATTTGTGGTTATTTTCTATTTTGAGTTTAATTCAAACTGTTAAAATGTGTTAATGTCACTCTTTGCATTAAAAATACATAATTTCCTCATGTTTTTGTCCTCAGTTGCATATCGTGACGTATCCTAGGTGGCTGTTTTTAATAAATTGCGCGTGCAGCGACGCCAGCGTATGATCGTGTTGTCGAGTTAAGATGGCGATCTTTGCTTCTTCGGATCTGTTTTTCTCTCCGTCTCTCTGCACCGAGCTAAAAGTATCATTAGACAGTAACCACTGTATTTGCTGACAGGGTGTGGCAACATTGTGGGCACTGTGTGTGTGTGTGTGTGTGTGTGTGTGTGTGTGTGTGTGTGTGTGTGTGTGTGTGTGTGTTCCTTTTTTTAGTTCAGAAAGGAAACTCAACCAGCATCATATGAATATCATACACTTCTGTGGGTGTGTTTTCATTAAATGTTCTTTAAAGACGAGTTTAAGAAGAAAATGTGAGTGTGTCATAGTCTGTGTGTGTGTGTGTCATAGTCTGTGTGTGTGTGTGTGTGTGTGTGTGTGTGTGTTGCTCTGACTTGCATAACAAGTGCTTGTTGAGGCCATGATGGCAACAGCCACTGAACGTCTCTCCACAGTTCATACAGAGACGGGGAGTGGACAATCTGTGTCTCCTGCAGTTATAGACTAGACATGTGAGTGTTTTATATAGGAGGCATTGATATCTATATTAACATTTGGGCTAAAGAAGTTTTTTTCTGACCAATATACAGATTATTTGCAATTCTGCCAATTCTGCAATGTTCATTGCAGTTTCCCCGATGTCTTCAAATGTCTCTTTATGTCCAAACCCCCAAATATATTCAGTTTTTCTATCATGTAAGACAAAGAAAAGAAGCTGGAAATGTTGTCAAAATAGTAGATTATTTTTCTGTCAATCGGTATATAACCAATCCATACGAAGCCCGATCACAAACGTGCGTCTGCACAAAGAGACGGTGGTGAAATGAAACGCGTGCTGGTTGCTGAAGGTGACACCCTTCCTGCCAGGTTTCTCTTCTTCAAACCAGCCTGAGAGGAGTTCACCTCAGAGCCAGCTCGTTTTATTTATAGAAGAGAAGACGCCTCACATTCAGTCAGATATTACATTAGCAGTATTATGTGCATTGCTTAATATGTTTTAAAAAAATATTACTCACGACAGGAAAGTGAACTTTTAGAGGAAGAGATGACATTCTTCTTAAAAATAATGTTTTTTTAATTAGTGGATTTGTCTTCTCTACTGTTACGCTGCATTTCCACCTTCATCACACAGCTGTCCAGCTAAAGTTTCACTTCTCTCGTTCGGGCAAAACAAAATAATCCACGAAACAGAAATCAATACGAACACGATGTCGGACTGAACGGCTGAAGTGAAACAAATCGGCCAAATTTAATTTAGACTCTGACCAACTTAGAGTTTGTTAGTGAGCTGCAGCTGATATGAACAACTTGAGACAGGATTGTTAACCACGTTGGCTGGTTCATGTCGAATGAAGCCTTATTAAACGTGTTAAATATAAGCCTTTGTGGATCTGCTCCGTCAGCAGGCGTCCACGTCAACATGCTTCAGATCTCCATGAAACTTGTTGTGAATATTCAAGATCACCAGAAGATGAATATCTGGGTAACTCAGTCCTGAGACCGAAGTGTCCACCTGTACGTTCATGCTCCTGAGAGGAAGGACTCGTTTCCTCTGGCGCCACCTTCAGGACGAAGCTACATCAGAAAATATCAAATGTGAACCCCCCCCCCCGACCCCCCCCAATACATCTGAGATGTCAGTGTAATGGTAACTGTGACAATTCTTCCTGTAAACTCGCTGCCTGTTGAGTTTTACAACCGCAGCAGTAACAAAGAGTGTTTAGGAAGTCAGTGGAAAGTCCTCAGAGATAAGTGTGTGTGTGTGTGTGTGTGTGTGTGTGTGTGTGTGTGTGTGTGTGTGTGTGTGTGTGTGTGTGTGTGTGTGTGTGTGTGTGTGTGTGTGTGTGTGTGTGTGTGGTCTGGCAGCTGTGTGTGTTCAGTTCCTGTTATCTTTAACTGTCATGCTGGCTTCCTTCTGTGTTCTTTTTTATGTCGTTCACATCGTGTGTGTGTGTGTGTGTGTGTGTGTGTGTGTGTGTGTGTGTGTGTGTGTGTGTGTGTGTGTGTAGCTCTGTGGTGACAACATGGCCGTCGTGTTGCAAAGCCTCGTGAGTGAGGAAATAAGAGTCCGAGTCTCTGGGAATGTGATGGAAACTCTGTTCGTTGTTGTTAATTAATGTTATCGTCACTGCGTTTGTTTAATGAGTCTGTGAATATAAACTATCAATCAGTTTGTCTGTCTCCTCCCCTCCTTGTCTCCTCTCTCCTCTCCTCTCCCCTCCTTGTCTCCTCTCTCCTCTCCTCTCCTCTCCTCTCCTCTCCTCTCCTTGTCTCCTCTCTCCTCTCCTCTCCTCTCCTCTCCTCTCCCCTCCTTGTCTCCTCTCTCCTCTCCTCTCCTCTCGTCTCCTCTCTCCCCTCCTTGTCTCCTCTCTCCTCTCCTCTCCTCTCGTCTCCTCTCTCCTCTCCTTTCCTCTCCCCTCCTTGTCTCCTCTCTCCCCTCCTTGTCTCCTCTCTCCTCTCCTTTCCTCTCCCCTCCTTGTCTCCTCTCTCCCCCCCTTGTCTCCTCTCCTTTCCTCTCCCCTCCTTGTCTCCTCTCTCCCCCCCTTGTCTCCTCTCCTCTCCTCTCCTCTCCTTGTCTCCTCTCTCCTCTCCTCTCCCCTCCTTGTCTCCTCTCTCCTCTCCTCTCCTCTCCCCTCCTTGTCTCCTCTCTCCTCTCCTCTCCTTGTCTCCTCTCTTCTCCTCTCCTCTCGTCTCCTCTCTCCCCTCCTTGTCTCCTCTCTCCCCTCCTTGTCTCCTCTCTCCTCTCCTTTCCTCTCCCCTCCTTGTCTCCTCTCTCCTCTCCCGTCCTTGTCTCCTCTCTCCTCTCCTCTCCCCTCCTTGTCTCCTCTCTCCTCTCCCGTCCTTGTCTCCTCTCTCCTCTCCTCTCCCCTCCTTGTCTCCTCTCTCCTCTCCTCTCCTCTCCCCTCCTTGTCTCCTCTCTCCCCCCCCCCCCCCCCCCCCCCCCTTGTCTCCTCTCCTCTTCCTCCTCTCAGAGCTCTCAGATCGATCCGGAGGAGTTGTTCACTAAATTGGATCGTATTGGAAAAGGATCTTTTGGAGAGGTTCGTGTCGTTCTTCACATTTCATGTTATTATGAAACCTCGTTGATAGTTTGTGTTGTTACTGAAGTTCTTCTTTTTGTCCTTCATCTTTTCTTGAATATCTGTCCTCTTTCACCATCTCCTTCTGCCTTCCTCTTCTTCCTCCTTCGCCGTCTCATTTTCTTGTTTCTCTTTTCCGATCTTCCATTTCATTCTTCACTAACGCGTTCTTCCTCCTCCTCCTCCTCCTCCTCTTCCTCCTCCTGCAGGTGTTTAAAGGCATCGATAATCGCACTCAGAGCGTTGTTGCCATTAAGACCATTGACCTGGAGGAGGCCGAGGATGAGATCGAGGACATCCAGCAGGAGATCACGGTCCTCAGTCAGTGCGACAGTCCGTACATCACCAAGTACTTCGGCTCGTATCTGAAGGTAACACCGACTTCATGTTTCTGTCAAACTGATCAACCGATCGCTTTATGGCACAAAACAGGAAGAGGACATTGTTCATTTGGGGAAAAGTGTGATTAAAAACCTCCAATTTCTGCTGACAGAGGAAGGTATAAAAGTATGGGGCTGATGGGAAATGTAGTCTGTCATTTGGAGAAATAAAAGTCTCGTTTGTCTCCTCTCATTTGTTCGCGGCCTTTAATTTAAAGTTAATATTACTTAATCTAAAGGATAAAGCGATTAATGAATGATCTTTGACTTCTGTTTCAGGGCAGTAAACTATGGATCATCATGGAGTATCTTGGTGGAGGCTCAGCGCTCGACTTGGTGAGTAAAGTTAAAGTATATTTATTGATCTAATTCAGTAAAATAACATGAAAATAAGAGTAGTTTTAGGATGCGACTGTGATATTCTGCTGCATGTGGTGTCTGAAGCTGCTATATATAAAATAAACTGCAGTACTTCTGGTTGCATAATGTTCTGTGTCGAGTCTTGTCTTGAATGAAACTGAACAGGGTGTGTTTGAGTTCCTACGTTCAGCCTCCAGCATGTCAGAGAGTGTTTTATATCTGTGTCATCACTTGACATGTGTGTGTGTGTGTGTGTGTGTGTGTGTGTGTGTGTGTGTGTGTGTGTGTGTGTGTGTGTGTGTGTGTGTGCAGCTCCGGGCGGGTCCGTTTGATGAGTCTCAGATCGCCACCATGCTGAAGGAGATCCTGAAGGGTCTCGACTACCTGCACTCCGAGAAGAAGATCCACCGGGACATCAAAGGTACAGACGGGAGCCTGGATCTTCTCCTTTTAAATAGCGCTCCAGTGATTTTAGTATTGTGCTTTAATTAAAACTTGGGGGGCTTGCAAGAGACGCAAGATCGCAAGTTTTAGTATCTAGTGTGGGTCAAGCTCCAAAAACACTACACTTCCCATAAAGCATCTGTCATCCTCCAAGACTCAGACTTGAGCTCCAGAAGACGCTATGCAACATGCTGCGTTGTACTTCCTGTGACTTGGTGGACTCATTTAAAGCCACTGTGCAAAATGTCTGACTTTGGCGCCCCCTGGAGGTACGAGAAGAAGTACTGTGGAAGCTCTGACCCTCGACACAGTAATAAAGACTTCATCAGTTTTCACCGGGATTGTATCTGTTTACTACAAACAAACACTTTCTGACATTTTGGCAATCAGAATAATTTGAAAGACGCTTTAATCGTCGTTAAAATCGTTAAAAAGAATTCCACACGTAGGGGCTTTAAAGTCGTTCTCAAGTTCAATTTTATCTGCTTTATTTGATGCAGTGTTGGTGCAAAAGCAGCTGTTAAATGTAAAACGTGCCAACAAGAAACTTGCTCATAATAATAATAATAATGATGTAAATTCTCTGCAGCTGCCAACGTCCTGCTGTCCGAGCACGGCCAGGTGAAGCTGGCGGACTTCGGGGTGGCCGGTCAGCTGACGGACACGCAGATCAAGAGGGAAACCTTCGTGGGAACGCCGTTCTGGATGGCTCCTGAGGTCATCCAGCAGTCCGCCTACGACTCCAAGGTAACACTCCTTTATATCACTGCAACCTGTCAGACCTGCGTCCACTTAAAGCTGCAGGAAACTCAACTTAACAGGTTTTTAGTTGTGTTGGCGGACGTACTGATTTTTGGATTAGGTAAAGTTTACTTGAGATAACTTTGTTAAACTCATCAGTTTGTCCTCATCCTCAAATCCCTTTCTCTAAAAATATTAAACACATATGAACGTAACTTATATATATATATATTGTACATATGTAACTATATATTACTAAGATATAATAAGTATATTTTACTTTTACAATTTGATTTGAACATTTTATCAAACCCTCATCCACTCAAATCCACTTTCAGCATTCACAAGTGATTCAAGTTATAAATAATAACTAAAATTCAAAGATTCATTTCATATCTGCAGTCACCTTTTCACATATTGATAGGATGTAAAAGTGTAACTGACGTGACGCGATCAGCTCGGCCATCACAGAAACAGTTTACTGGTTTGCTGCAGACGCATTAATCAGATAACAGCCAGAAGTGATCAGCTGACGGCTGATCTAATCTGCTGCTGGTGGAAGAGGAACGTCAGGCGTCTGCTGACATTACCTGAATGGTTTGTAGATTTCTCTTTGCTAGCAAAAAAAGAGACTCGTTAGCGTTACGGCTTGATCCAAAATGGAGCTGATAATTGGTACCCAGCCCTAGTTCCAGCTTTTGGGTGGACGTGTAGTGTCAAACAACTTCTTGAACTTTTTAAATGAACACATACTTCCGACAGACAGACAGACAGAAGTTCATTCGTGGGGTTGTTAAAGTGATTCGGTCGGGCTGAGTGTGGTGAAGCCGCTCTGTTGTGGTTGTTTAAAAGCTCATCTGGCTTAAATTCACAGTTTATGGCTGCAGGATTCCTCTGCGCGCCCGTGTTTTGCGTATTGCCGTGGCAACCCCAGCCCACGTGGTTTTCGTTGTTGCGTCTGGCTTTGAGGTCGTTTGCATTATTTCCACCGTCTTCTTGGCTTTATTTGCATGTAATAGAAACACACACACACACACACACACGCGCGTCCTTGTTGTCTGGACTTGAGTGTGACTGACATGTGTACATACTGTATATAAATCTAGTTGTTTAAGTTCTCCTAATTCAAATCTCAGCTGCCTCACCTGTCCTCATAGTGACGCGTCCAGTGTCCAGTTGTTTTGCAGGGGATTCCCTCGTCTTTGACATCAAGCAACCGTCTCAAAAGAAATGCAAATAAGCCGCAACGATTGACTTCAATAATAAACTGTCTGTGTATTCACCGCTGCACCTGCTGCCATCAAACGCACACAAAACGTAAAAGGCTGCTTTAAGTAGTTGGACGGGAAACCCAATAACAAAGTAAACAAACGTCTTTTTATGAAGTTACATAATGAGGTGACGTCTCCTGACCTGCTTGTGAGAGAAGTGTGTGTGTGTGTGTGTGTGTGTGTTTGTGGTTTGGCGTGTTTTGGAAATAAGCTAAATCCATTAGGGCGTGTGTTCTGGGTCTCTTGATGTGGTTTGATTTATGTCGGTGTGTGTGTGTGTGTGTGTGTGTGTGTGCACAGATTTGTCAGCGTGTTTAGAGGACATGCGTCTACATACATATGAGTTATTATTACGTCAAAAATGAGACTTTCCTCCTCAATCGGAAGCAAAGACTTCCAGGTAAATGCGTGTGTGTGAATATTTCCACTGAAACGGCAGCTCATTGTGATTTATTAGTCAACAGACAGAGAACTTCTCTGGAAACAGAAAGTCTTACTGTCAGCAGACTCTTATTTTGTAGTAGTTTAAGTTGACTCACAATAATAAAGGCAGCGTGTTGTTGGCAGGTGGTTGATCTTGTGTTTTAAGTTTAGTTCTTCTTTAAAGGGAAGGAAGACAAAGTGTGACTTGTTGAAACACCGCAGACAGTTAGCAGACGCCGCTAACAGTTACGTAAACAACCGGCGTAACCTGAGCAGTCGGAACAAGCTTACAAGAAAAGACAGCCATTGTGCTTAAATGACTGTGTGTGTGTGTGTGTGTGTGTGTGCGCGTGCGTGCGTGCGTGTGTGTGTGTGTGTGTGTGCGTGTGTGTGTGTGTGTGTGATGCCTGATCTGGATGCCATTCAGATGGGGACCATGTGGACTTTAAAGCTGCTATAATCAATATTTTTATTCTAATAATAGATCAAATGAGAATTATCACCCGGCTCCACGGAGCTTTTTAGCTTCAGTTAGCTTCAGTTAGCTCGTTGTTTTGGTTCACTGTCGGCGCTCTCGTCGGCGTTGTGTCCAGATGCAGCAGCTGTTTGCTAATGTGGCTACAAGGCAGCTCGATCTGTAAATAAGCACCTGTTTGTTAGCTTGTTGTGTTACCGTTTGTTTCTGTTGCCCCCAAGTGGCCAAAGGAAATCAGTTTTAAACGCACCGCAGTCGTCAATAAACCGCACCTTGACCGTAACCGTGACAACCGCAACTAAAACAACTCATTCTCACCTTGATGCGTCATTTGTAGTTACTGCGACTTGTGTTTTAGGATGCATACAAGCCGTGTGTGTGTGTGTGTGTCTCTGTGTGTGTGTGTGTCTGTGTGTGTCTGTGTGTGTGTGTGTCTGTGTGTCTGTGTGTCTGTGTGTGTGTGTGTGTTGTCTCCTGCTACAGGCTGCCATATGTTCAGTGTGTAACAGTAATGGAGCTGGCAGAGTTAACAGTCAAACGGTGACCGAGCATCCTGTTGTAATGTGACCCCGAGCAGCTCTGCTACGACTGTACTGTGTGTGTGTGTGTGTGTGTGTGTGTGTGTGTGTGTGTGTGTGACAGCGAACGTCTGATCCTTACCTGGGTTGCCACATGGTGGCTGCAGCAAGTTGAAACGGTGTGACATTCAACCTGTGTGCATGCGTAACTTCTGAGTGTGTGTGTTTACATTAGTGTGTGTGTGTGTGTGTGTGTGTGTGTGTGTGTGTGTGTGTGTGTGTGTGTGTGTGTGTGTGTGTGTGTGTGCGCCCAGGCTGACATATGGTTAGTGGGTCATGCAAACAAAACGTCAGCCTCACGACTCTCATCCGAACCTCCTGACTGTGTGTTTTACAGAAAAGTAATCAACAATCTTGATAATTGATTCATCGTTTTAAGTTATTTACGAGGATTTGCTGTTTTTATATTGTTGTAAACTGAATATCTTTCGGGTTTTGGACTGTTGATGGAACAAAAACAAGTAATTTGAAGATGTCTCAATGCATTTTATAGACTGAAAGCAGCAGCCGAATGAATTGCTAATGGACAGAATCATTTTCTAACTGTGTTTAAAGTCGCTCTGATGGTTTTGCCTCTGAAACTCTGCTGCTGGTTGAAAATTGCATTTGAAATTTGATATTTTGTACAAGAAGTGTTCAAACTTTCCTCTCACAACAGAGCCACGGTGACGGAGGACGCTGTGCTGAGTGTTTTAAAGGTTTACACTGAAGTCTACACTTTGGTTTGCTTCTTCACAAACGGCAGCTTTGATCAGTTTGGATACGTTCTGGTCGTCTGTGGGAAACTCCCCACAGGAGCATTTAGACCCTTTACATTAATCACTGTCAACCTATAAAGATGCACACAACATGTCAAAAGCTGGCCGGGTGTAAACGCAGGCACTAAGCAGCTCGCTGACTTCATTTTCAGGCTGACATTTGGTCGCTGGGCATCACGGCCATCGAGCTCGCCAAGGGTGAACCTCCGAACTCGGACATGCATCCGATGCGAGTGCTGTTCCACATCCCCAAGTCTCCTCCTCCGACGCTGAGCGGGGATTTCTCCAAGAGCTTCAAAGAGTTCACGGAGGCCTGCCTCAACAAGGACCCAGCCTTTGTAAGACAAGACACTGACACGCATGCAGCCCAGATTCACTCTAATCAACCGTTGTTGCTCACTTTTTCAGGACGGGAGGCCTGTACCAAGGACTTTTATGGTGTTTAGATGCTTTTAGTCCTTTAAAATAACTTATATCAGACACAGGAGACGTTTTATTGCCCAACAACTTTTTAATTTTACTTTTAAGTACATTTTGCTGATAATACTTTTGTACTTTTATGTAAGGAAGATTTTGAATGCAGGACTTTTACTTGTAATGGAGTATTTTCATTGTAGTATTGGTACATTTATGTAGGTGAAGGACCTACATACTTCTTCCACCACTGGTTTTATACTAAACACAATTATTTACTCAGGGTGGTCTTGGGGGTTACAGTTTTTATGAGTGCCATTGAGGTAAAAAGATAAACAAATAAATAAATAAATGCAGTCATACAGGAAGAATTAGAAACTCTAAGGTGATTTTGTACATAATTTACTTGTTTTGAGTATTTTTTAAGCTTGTTTGAATAGTTTTTACTTTGTTTTTGTCAAAGTTTGACACTGTTAAGTACTTTGTAAACTTTGTATATAGTTTTTAAGGTCAGGAGGTTTGAGTCAAATAAGTTGAGTGTTTTCATGTCATTCATCTTCAGCCAGTTTCCCTCCACATGTGTGGGAGTGTAGTTGCATCTTGCTGCCCCCTGGTGGGCAAACAGCTCCTCTGCCTTTTTAAATTCACCACCTCTGTCTCTGAAGCCCTCGCTATAACAACCCTGAGTGAAGAAACGTTCTCTGTCGTCACGCAGCGTCCGACAGCCAAGGAGCTCCTCAAACACAAGTTCATCGTCAAACACTGTAAGAAGACGTCCTACCTCAGCGAGCTGATCGACAGGTTCAGGAGGTGGAAGGAGGAGGGGCACAGCGGCAGCAGCTCGGACGAATCCGACAGGTGATTTTCATCTGACGTCCTTTCACTCTTAATTTAAACCGGAAAACGCAGCAGAGAAGCTCGGTATGGGTGTTATGTCTGTATGTACACGTGCAGGGCTTAGTGAGTAACACAGGTGTGTGTTTTCATGTGTGTGTAACAGCGAGTCCAGTAATAAGGAGAACAGCGAGTCTCCTGAGTGGTCCTTCACCACCGTCCGTAAGAAGAAGACGGATGGCAGGAAGGTCCTCAATGGAACGGTCAGTAGCCTATATATAAATATATATATGTGTGTGTGTGTGTGTGTGTGTGTGTGTGTGTGTGTTGAAGTAACAGCCTTCCTCATCTCATTCGATGATTTCTTTGAACAGAAGTTTAACAGAAAAAACAACAACTTTGCAGTCATGTCTTGTAGTCTGCGCGAGGAACTAATAAGTTGATTTAATAATAATTTGAAATAAAGTGAGAGGGACAAGACTTTAAACCTTTAGCACAGATTCCCAAACATTAGTCAGATATTAAAAAGCTGTTTTATGAACAAAGATCTTAAGAATACTTGTTCTTGTCAAACATGTCAGTTTCTAAATGGTCGATTTTATTTTACATTTACATTTTTGGACCTATTTTCTGCTCTTTAACTTTGTAGAACTACTACAATTAAATGCTCAACTTGTTTTTTCTCCTGTTCAACACCCCCCTCTTCCTCCTCCTCCTCCTCCTCCTCATCATCACCTCTGCAGGGTCAGGATCAGCTGAGTAAATCTGCCAGTCTGACCACGGTCATCTCTCCTGTCTTCACTGAGGTTCGTGTACATAAAAACTATCAAAGATCAAATAAAAGACAGAAACAACAACAGCTCATGCCTGTAAATATGTGCATGTGTGTCATCATGAAACATATATTTCAGTTGGATGCATGAAAGTTGTGGCAGCTCAATATTGTTTGCGATCTTTGACTTTGGAGTCGTCTTCCTGCCGTTATGAATAGACTTTTATTGTGAAGTGAGACTCAGTTCTTCTCATTTGTGACACAATTTTTAATAAAATAATACAGAAAACACATGAAACTCATAGTTTCAAGAGCAGAACATCACAAAGGAAATAAGGCCAACTGACACCATGAAGTAGAAATATATTAAAATTACAGTAAATGGAAAATAGAAAATGACACAAAGTTAGCGGTCGTCATCCGGAGCTCAATCATTTACATTTGGCAGAGTGGATGAGAAGGTCGATACCTCTCTCATGTCTGTTCAGCTGCTTAGCTTAGCTTAGCTTAGCATAAAGAATGGAAACGAGGGGAAACAGCTAGCCTACCAGCACCTCTAAAGCTCGCTAATTAACATGTTACAGCTTGTTTGTTTAATCCGCAAAAAAAAAAGCGACATATCACTTACTTTTTATATTAATTGAACTATTAAAATATATATTTTTTTATCACCATACATGATTGTCTTTGAAGATGTTTAGATGTCTTTGAAAAGCTCACAATATCTTCGGTAGTTGAAGCAGCAGCACAAGGAGCACTCTGAGCAGCGATTGGCCATCGAGGAGCTGGAACGCAACATCCGATTGGCTGAAGAGGTCTGTCCAGGCATCACAGACAGGATGGTCACACACATCATTGCCAGGTACCAGAAGTACGTCTGTCTGATTGTGTCTCCTCTTTCTTTCCCCTTCGTTTGCTTTCTTGTATTTCTGGCAGCATCTCGTGCCGTTTCTTTTAATTTTTGCGTCGTCTTTCGTCTGCTGCTCAAAACAAGACATCCCCGTCTTCCTTCGTCAGATCGTTTGTTTACCACATGTCTTCTTCTCTCCCTCCTTCTTGATTTCCGTCCCTCAGATTTACAACCAACTGAAGGACGGATGGATGGAAAAAGAAAAAGGAAGGACGTTGTGTGAAGAGAGACTTTCTCTGTACGGTGACGCTGCTGGATGATTGGAAACGGAGGAGATTTGCTGTGCGATGTCTCCTCGCTGTACACACACACACACACACACATCACACACACACATCACATCACACACACACACACACACACTACTAATGTAATATATACACTATATATTATATATATAAATACGTGTTCACTGCTGCTGGTTGAAGGCCTTTTTTCTCCCCACGTTGGATTCAAAAGACAGCTGCATTTTTGATCAACTAGTCCGAAGTTTTGAAAATGCAATCTGAGTTGTCCGTTAGATTTGTGGTTTTCGTTTCCCCAATTTAGGGTCGTGAACTTCTCCTCTTTTTTTTTTTTGCTTCTTGAGCTTCATTTTCTATGAATAATAAGCAGACCATTTGGTCAGACGTAATTCAAACATGAACCTCTCCAAGTGAGTCTACTTGAGTTATATTTAAACTTTCTAAATTACCATCATGTGCCTTAATTATTTATGCTATCAGTCATTTTTCTAAAAGTAGACGTCGCTTTTTTTTAATGGAGACGTGTTTGTTGAAACCGCACACAGACGAATATGTAGAAGAGGGTTCTCGTCCACCAGCAGTGGTTTGTTTTGTGTCATGACTCGTCTTGACTTTGTAGATGTCTATATGTTTGTTCAGTAGCACTTGAGACGGATTATATGCCAATATTACATATTTCTTGTTGTCTTCAGTAAGGCTTTAAATTACAGTTCCCTGATCCCGGGAGGTCAGGTCTACCCTTCAAAGTCAAACACATAAAATATTCAGCTGTAATTTTAGCTCTAATTTTACAATAGATATTATAGATGCTATCAAATATGTCCTCCCCCACTGGAAATCAAAAGCCCCAGCTTTACTGACAGATTTATATTGTCATTATTTTACTCTAAACTTGAACACACTTGAGGAATCTGATCAATTTTAACAATCCAGACCCATTTTTGACTCATTTTTGGCAGCTAGCACACTCCAGCCCAGCTAGGCAGCCAGTAGCTTGCTAACAAGTAAGCTAGCTAGCCAGCTAACTGTTGTTGTTGCTGTTTCCAAAGTAACTAGTTGAATTTAACGATGTAAGTCCTCAAGTTTATTAAACTGTTGCTAATGAAGTTACAACTTAAATGTTCAAAATGGCTGCCATCTGAATAAGATCAGTGTTGTTACTTGTGTTTTGGTAATGCAACCTGTGGCATTGCACAACCTTTAGCATCAAAAGTAGCGGTCTAAGTTCACGGTGGAAATGGGTAAATCTTCACGTTGCCTTTTGTCTTGAAGTAACTTGAGTGTTAAGGTTTCATTCTGGGATGTGTGCAGTTAATTAGTGATTTCAGTGAGGGGAAATTATTGTCTGCTAGCAAGGCACAACTGCACAAAGGTGTTTCAGTCACTCCTGAGAAAACCGTGTCCTTTTTCAATATGCATCAAGTTTGGGGGAAAAACGTTGTTGAGAAACATCCACTTGTGTCTGAAAGCTGATTCTTAATGCTCGACGTGGAAGGACTTCGTTTTTTTATATCTACCATTGGACAGAAGCACAGGTCCTTTTCCAAGAGCATGAAGGGAGCTGTAATCAAAGGTATTACTGATAGTTTGTACCAAAGACACTATAAAACTTGGTCATTGTATATTTTTGTCTTTTTATATATCATAAGGGATACGATGCTTGTTGAGGGGGGAAATGTACAATGAAAGATGTAAGATTTTACAGAAATGTACTCCTTTTTTTTGTAGCGGGACTTAGAGTTTTATGAATAAATATTTAAGTTTGATTGAGAAACATATGTTTCAACCGTTTCTTTACTTTAATCTTATTTATGAAGTGTCAAATGTTTGACTAGTTTCTTTTATTTTGATTTCTGTTATCACAATGTGTCTTAAATAATTGGATATAATCAGAAATTGGATTTCTTGGGTGAAATGACCAAATAATGCTGTACAATTATAATGATACCGGATTCATTTAATCTGTAAGTCTCATTGCATTGTATTCATTTGACCACAGTTATCTTCCTTGTATAATCCTTTATTGGCAAATGCAGTTGCGTTATACAAACCGTTCACATTTTTCTACAGTTCACAAAAACCAGTCATATAAAATAACAAATACATACCCAGCTACATCCCCCAGAAAGTTATCCAATATGTTTCCCAAACCTACATACACATCACACGGACAGAACACTCAAGACTCCATATTAATGTTCAAAAATCGTTCTTTCTTTCCCCGTCTGACAACCGATCGAACCAATGGCCAGATACCAAAATGAGACCAAAGTTGTAATAAACTACTTTTTCTTTAACTCGGCTTACAGAAGACTGCGTGACGCCTGGCTGTTGCTTCACAAAGCAGGCGTCTTTAGCCAGAAGAAGAAAATGAAGACATGTTAACACCTGATTCCAACATACAGACTGCTAGTGTCTTAAAAATGCCATATCCTTGGCTTAGCAACAGCCGAGGCTAGTAGGTATGTAGGTGAGGTACATACATACATTTTTACAGGTATTGGTAAACCTCAAGATTTGCTAGCTTGTACCCATAATGTGGCTACTGAACAGCAGCCAGTGTTAGTTTTCAGAAGTTGAGGTTTTTGCTAAAACAAGGCAAAAACAGTACATTTCGTCTGCCACTACACCTCAAAAACAATGCACTTCTCATCCGTACAGTGTGAAGCCATCACATTTATTGTCTTGTGTTATGTACAGTCTGTGGTGGATGTGTTTTGGGGTTTTTAAACCATCCTGGCAGTTTTGAGTGTGATCATATCATGAACCTTTGCAGTGTTTCCATTTGTAAAATGATTTCGTCTTTATCTACAGCGTGACTTCAGTAACCTTCGCAGGACCTTTAGTCTCCTTTCCTCCTTCTGTCTTTTCTTTCTTTTCGACTTCACTCTTCAACTCCCTTTTTGCTCTCTCCCTTGCTGCTCCATCCTCCTCCTCTTCCTCCTCCCCCTCCTCCTCCTCATCCAGTTGGAGGCTCCCAGAGGAAAACCTCATCCTGGCCTGTCCAGCACACCGTACCACTTTCCCTAGCGGAGGTGGTGGGCAGTAATACGGATAGAAGACCTCCGGGTCTGAATCGCTGTAGCTTCCCGTGGCGCCCCCGATCATGCATAGCGAGGCGGGTCGGTCAGGCAGAGGGGAGGAGTTTAGTGGGAGGTAGGTGGGTCTGGAGGGGCGTGTCAGGTGAGGGTAGTAACCAAGGGGACGGAACTCAGAGGCGGGGTTAAAGGCGGGGTTAGAACTCCTCGAGAGGTGAAACTTGACATCTGGTTGGCTAGCCACGCGGCGAGGCAGCCCCGGGAGGAAGTTGGAGTCATCGCTGTAATGCCCCGCCTCCGTATGTCCAACGCCCAAGAGCCTCGCCCCGTTGCTTCCCGGCTGGTAAACCCTAGCCAATCCCAGCCCGCCATAGCCAGAGGGGCGGAGGTTCCTCCTGATTGGCGAGTGGGACGGCGAATCATGACTCAGCGGATAGAAAGATGGCCGCGACAGGCCATCCATCGTTACATAATCCCGCCTCCTTGCCTGCGGGAAACGCTCCAGGGAGGAAACAGCAACATAGTCCGACAAGTAGGGGTGTCGGCTGAGAGGCGAGGAACCAGTTAATGGGAATGTTGGGAGTATGGGGTGATACTGGTAGGCGGGACTATTTGGGTAGAGAAGAACCAACTGCTGAGCGGCATCCGGGTGTGGCTGGGGATTGGGCCGACGACGCGACCGGTTGCCATAGACACCGGCTAGCCTTTGGGCTTGGCGCTGTGTCCCGATCCGCCCCCCCCCCACGTCCTCCATCACAGATGTGGAGGCAGATCTTATTTTGGGCGAGGGGGTTGATTGGTGTAGAGATGGAGAGAGGGGAGTGACTTGGGAGAGAGGGCGGGTCCTCTGGGTGACCTCGACGGATGATTGGCTGCGTTTAGCCCTTCCTCCATAGATTTCGACGTTGTCGACGCCTCTGTGATGCGGGTCCATCTCATCCTGACTGCGCACCGCCAAGGCATGACTCGACCGAGTGAAGGGATGGGAGTGCTCGTACAACTGAAGAGGTAAGACACAATAAACACATATCAGACCTGCCTGGACTCACCTCATTTCTCTAACTAATTTGTAAGAATGGTCTTTATTACTTCTTTGGAGACGTCCGTGAGGAGATCAGGAGAAGAGCGACACTGTCTGGCATCGTAGTCTGACTGACAGTAAGTCCTGGATGACAAGTGAGAAGACAAAAAGAAAAGGAGATAAGTCCTTTTTTTAGCTTAACGCTGGTTTGGACCTTGATCAAATTGGATATTTAGCATCCTGTTGGGGCTTGGCGTCCCTCCACAGTTAAAACATTTGAAAATCAATGCCAAGGAGTCCTAAACTTCCTCTGGTGGTTCCCGACTGTAAACACTCTTATTATTGGTATTTTGGAGGTAAATTTAAAGCATCAGTGTTTTCCTGGACCGAGCGTTCTGATACGTCTGGCTTGTGAAAGGTATTCGTACCTCTCAAAGTGCGAAGGCTTCTTTTCCCCTGATCCCATACACTCCAACAGCTGCTTCTGTGTCCGTCCGCTGCCACACAAAGAAATAACATATCAAATAGTTAGTAGTCATCATCATCATCATCATCATCCGGTTTAAGCTTACATTATAGCGTTAACTATAAGAGAGTCTACTGTCAATGACAATCGGGATTAAAACTTTAATTGAAAAAGGTTATAAATGTTTGCATGAAGCATTTTACCAAACGCAGTCTGATGCAGATGCTGCGACCTGCACAGATGACCTATCTGAAGAGTAACTTAGTGGGAAAGTAGTGTGTTTTTGTGTGCGTGCTTTACCTGTATCTGAAGCTGGAGCCCTTACTGGACAGCAGTGTTTTGTGTATTGTCTTCGGTTCCTCTGCCAGTCTGAAGAAGGCATGGTACTCTACACATGTCTTCCAGAAGGACTTGCACACATCTCGACTGGTCATGGAGAACTCTAGTGTGTCCTTACACGACGGCTGGACGGACACAACACGTATACGTATGTGCACATGTCATTAGTGAACAAATGCAGTCCCATAACTTAAAACAAACACTGAGGACTAAGCCAGATCAGGTCCTCACCCCAACTTTGTCGTGTAGTTTGATGAGGAAATGTTTGCGCTTGAAGCTCAGCTTACGGATCTTCGCCCAGCTGAACGTGTTGATTTTGGTGTTTCCCTAGAAAGCACAGAAGAAAAAGATTCGTTAATATGTCCTTCAGTGTAAGACAACTGGCTATAAACATGTTGATGTTTAGCGTGTAACACTGAATTTTGTCAGTTTTAGATGACCTGTTGGTGGCGCTAGACAAAAAGTCAAGGGGTCACCTAAGTCTTTCAGCTGCATCCTCTGGATGCAATGGATGTCTGTGCCAAATTTCATGCCAATACATCCAATATTTGTTGAGATATTTCACTCTGGACCATCAAACTAACCAGCCCTCGAGCCGAGGTGCTAATGTGGCAGCACCTCCTGCTGGCAGAGGAGAGGCATGACCGCTTTCTGAAAGGTTAACCCTCTTGTATGTGAAAGTGTTTCTTTTGAGACCATCAAGCACATGAACCTGAAAGACCAGTACTCCAGAGTGTGTGACAGCCAGGTTGATCCTCATCCCCTCCCCATCGTGGGCCGGATGAGGCCTGATACCGTACATGTCCAGCTTCCTCGCCACCTCCAGCAGGTGGATATCGGAGTCCGCTGGAGACGCACCTCTGCAGAAAGAGAGAGAGGAGGACTGAACGAACAGCGCAGGCTGTATTAACCAAACACATTTGAACCTTTAGTTAAACCTCAGGTGTTCTTACGTACCTGTGTTTCTTGTGAAACTTGATGATCTTGTGGTCTAGATACTCCTGGTTGGGGACGTAATGCTTCATCTCTAAATGGTGACAGTCCAGCTCCTCATCGTAGTCCCCGAGCTCTGCTGCAACACAAACACACACTCATAAAGACATGCCTTGTAAAACAATGTTTGCATGTACATAAACCAGCTGTACAGTCCCAGGGTACATCTGTAAGAAGTCTTCCTTTTCTATAATTAATTATCTTCATACTTATATGAAGTACTATATTTGCCTCTGAGGTGTGGTGGGGTAGAAGTAGAAAGTTGCATAAAGTACCTCAAATTTGTACTTCAAGTATAGTACTTGAATTGAATTTTGCCTGCTGACTTGTATTTACCTTTTTACAATAACTGTGTTCGTATTTTAGAAATGACGTGTAGATTTTTGCTGTATTTTAATGCTTACACTGCAGTATGTGAGAGACCAGCAGGGCGGCGCTGTTGTCATGACAGGTCAGACTGCCGTTAGACAAGTCCTGCTTTATCTGTAAGGCAAAGAGATACCTACACACACACACACACACACACACACACACACACACACACACACAATAAGAACATCTATGGCATATACATATATATATATATATATATATATATATATATATATATATGTATGTGTGTGTGTATATAAGGAGCATCGTTACCTGGTGAGGCCTCTCTTGAGCTGTCCAGGGTCCGGTGGGAAGAACTTTACTATAAACCTGAAGAACAGATCGTTGGTGTCTGACAGAGAGAAAAGAAGAAGAAGAAGAAGAAGAAAGTAAATATTGCAGCTACAGACGCAGAGAGAAAGGAGAGAAAAAAAGATGGAGTGAAGTACTGAACAATTCTGAGGTACTTGTACACATATCCAATTTATGCTGCTTTATACTTCAACGCCAGCTACATTTCAGAGGGAAATATCGTACTTATATACTGTTGTACTTTTTATTATACACACAAGTTGTACATTGTCCCACAACAAAACTAACTTGTGTGATTAAAATAAAAACATGAAGGCTCCATAATTTAATTCTCTGAAGGCAGCCATTTTGCACAGTGAGTATGTTTACTTTTGATACTTTAACTACATTTTTCTGTACTTTTAAGTAGAATTGACTTTTGCTTATTATTTCTGTGGTGTTGCTACTTTTACTTGATTTGATTTGATTTTTTATTCATTATCAGTTTGTTTCCTCTAGATTCTGGTGGATTCGGCTGCTCCATCGTCATATTATTGCATGTTCTGCTATAACGTGAGTATGATGTACAAACACATACAACGGTGAAGAGAAACTTCCTCTGACTTACATTTAATCTGTTTGGCCAGCGGCTTCAGCAGCTCTAACCACACCTGCAACAGAAACACGTTACACGGCAAAGAAATGCATGCATGCTGCGAGTCTTCGCGTGTGTCTGATGTTCTTACGTAGTTGCCGCTGTGGTGTCTGAACTCCAGTCCAAAGTACTCTTTCTCCAGCAGCTTCAGATGACCACACACTTTGTTGAAGAAGTCGCCTCCTAAAACCTTTTGCTGAGAAAAAGAGAGAGAAGAGGGATAATTGGATTTTTTAATTGAGAATTGAGTCCAGGGCCTCTCAGGAGACCACGGCTCAATTTCTTTGCATAATGAGAGTTTGTGTCACGCTGTGTTCACTGTTACAGGAATCATTGTTTTCAATGAGAACTGAACTCCTGCACACAAAACAGTAGCGATGCTTTATTACACACACGCCGGCCCACAAATACGAGATTTAGATTTATTTGTGAAAAAGCACTTGAACAGAAGACAAACGGGTATAAAACAAAAATAGCTTAAAAGTTAATGCTGATCTGGAATCAGTCTGAGTGATTTATAAGGCATTGTTATATTAACAAATATTTTTTTTTAACTTTTACTTCTTTTAAGTAAATGTTGTAATACTTTTTTAATAATACTTTTACTTAAGTAAGTTTTTGAGAGTATTTTCAGTGTGGTATTAGTACTTAGTCTAGGCTCTGAATACTTCTTCCACCACTGATGATCTTTACTAAATCTTGTACAATGTCGTCATAATAATAGAGTATGTCGACTTCTGTCATACAGTCTATGATTAATCCACAGTCCTCATAAATATTACAGAATGTTGTGAGAATGAGAACTATTCATGTTTTGATATCTCGTGTTTTATGTTTCTCTAATCAGTTTAGCACGATGTCATCGGCTGTAGAAACCTCGTCCTCCGTCTGTGAAGACAATAAAACGTAGGAGACGGTAACCTTCCTCCTTCTTGCCTCCTCTCTCCTCTCCTCTCTCCTCTTCTTGCCTCCTCTCTCCTCTTCTTCCTCCTCTCTCCTCTTCTCTCCTCTTCTTGCCTCCTCTCTCCTCTCCTCTCTCCTCTTCTTGCCTCCTCTCTCCTCTCCTCTCTCCTCTTCTTGCCTCCTCTCCTCTCTCCTCTTCTTGCCTCCTCTCTCCTCTTCTTCCTCCTCACTCCTCTCCTCTCTCCTCTTCTTGCCTCCTCTCTCCTCTTCTTCCTCCTCTCTCCTCTTCTCTCCTCTTCTTGCCTCCTCTCTCCTCTCCTCTCTCCTCTTCTTGCCTCCTCTCTCCTCTCCTCTCTCCTCTTCTTGCCTCCTCTCCTCTCTCCTCTTCTTGCCTCCTCTCTCCTCTTCTTCCTCCTCACTCCTCTCCTCTCTCCTCTTCTTGCCTCCTCTCTCCTCTTCTTCCTCCTCTCTCCTCTCCTCTCTCCTCTTCTTTCCTCTTCTTGCCTCCTCTCTCCTCTCCTCTCTCCTCTTCTTGCCTCCTCTCCTCTCTCCTCTTCTTGCCTCCTCTCTCCTCTTCTTCCTCCTCACTCCTCTCCTCTCTCCTCTTCTTGCCTCCTCTCTCCTCTTCTTCCTCCTCTCTCCTCTCCTCTCTCCTCTTCTTGCCTCCTCTCTCCTCTTCTTGCCTCCTCTCTCTTCTTCTTGCCTCCCCTCTCCTCTTCTTGCCTCCTCTCTCCTCTTCTTGCCTCCTCTCTCCTCTTCTTGCCTCCTCTCTCCTCTCCTCTCTCCTCTCTCCTCTCCTCTCTCCTCTCGCCTCTTCTTGCCTCCTCTCTCCTCTCCTCTCTCCTCTTCTTGCCTCCTCTCTCCTCTCCTCTCTCCTCTTCTTGCCTCCTCTCTCCTCTTCTTGCCTCCTCTCTCCTCTCCTCTCTCGTCTTCTTGCCTCCTCTCCTCTCTCCTCTTCTTGCCTCCTCTCTCCTCCTCTTTCTATCCTTCCCTCCTTTCCTCTCCCATCTCTCTAATCACTGACATGGTGTTTGTGCATCGTGCCTTCTCTGCAGCAACACAAGTTTGTTTTTTTAGTGTTTGCTGTCTGCTAGCCGGTGTTTAGCGTCCCGGCGGGGGGGTCACTGGATGTCCCTCATTAACTTGTCATGAGAGAGAGGAAGAGAGAGGAAGAGGAGGGACTGAGCAGCTGTAACCGATTATAAAGAGAACACAGGCCTAACCGATGATTACTGGAAACAAATGGCCGCCCCCAGAACAACAGTTAGTCTCAGCAGAGCAGAATAGAGTCAAACTGGAATGCAGCTTTACTGTCCAGTCTGCTGGCTGTAAATTCATATGCAGTTGGTTTGAAATGTCCACTCACAGGAAACCGAGTTGTGAAATGAAACTACGAGTTTGAACGTGGAAAAACTCTGTTGGTGCGGAGTTAGAAAGACGTGAAGCTCATCAGACGTCTGTAGCTGCAGCTCCTCATCTCTGCTGCAGGTTAGCAGCTCAAGGCTACAGCTAGCAAAAAAATACTCTCTCCAGCCACAGTCCCACTTCCACAACCCTGCAGTTCTCTACCTGTCCACCAGATGCCCTCAGACCTCTCCACCTGGGGACTCCCTCATCCACCTGCTCCACTTTCCTTCAGCCCTGCAGTGTATATAATACCTGTTACCTGCGTCCCTAAACTGATCCGTGACGCGTCTCCTGTCGCATCGATGTACATTAAAAACTGTCCATCGTGAGTAGCGGCCTGCAATGCGTCTTCTTTACCAGCGGGTGGCGCCAAAGTCAGAACTTTCTTATTCTACATCTTAAAGTGGTTTCAGTTCGACACAACTTCCGTTTATTATTCCTGAAACAATAACAAATATTAGCCATATTTGAATAATATAAACACGAGAGGACATTTTACTTGCGTCCCTTCATCTTCTCCGTATCCATCCATCTTTTCCTCCATCTCGTCCGATCATTAATTGGGGTTTTGCCCTGAAGGCTACAAGATCACACACACACACACACACACACACACACACACACACACACTCGAAACCTATTTTTATGATTTTACTGTTTGTTCCGTCACACACACTTATTACCTCCCCAGTTTATCAGATACACTATATTTATCACAGGGTGGGTGGAGAGTTTATTTTTACATCCATTCATCCCATTTCTTTCTTTTATCGCTTCGTCTCTCCTCCTCCTCCTCCTCCTCCTCTTGTAAAGATGCTACTAATGTCCGGAGGCCGCTGGGAAGCCAACAGAGAAAGCATGGGACACAATATTGCACACACACACACACACACACACACACACACACACACACACACACACAGTCTCTTTTTAGATGGCGTTGCTGCCTCGCAGGCGACGTCAGCATGTTGAAAACGCGGCCCGTCGCTCTTCTTCTCTGGAGCTGGATGTCGCAGCACATGACGGTTCATAGACAGCAGAGTGTTTACGTTTGGCATCCAGCTGTTTGCACGTCGCACAGCTGTTCGACAGCCGACCGAACTCCTGCAGCTGCATTTACAACAAGATGCTCTTAATGTTTGTCTGGTTCATTCCATCTATTCTAAGATATTTAGTTTAAAAAGTTTCATTTCCTGTTCGCTCCTCTGTTGGTGTACAATGGCCTTCAACTAATATTATAATGATACACTATATATATATATATATATATATATATATATATATATATACTATAAAGCCTGTAACGAGGAACTGACTCACTTCTGAGCCTCTTCTCATGTTGGAATGCGTTTGATGTGAATTAATGAATGAACGAAAAACTGATCAATCTCCTGTTCTTAGGTGGCGTTTCTTGTTTTGTTGGGGAGATAAAACTGGAAGATAAATTATTAATGTCAACAGCTTTGCAGGTTGAAAAACTGCTCATCATTCGTAAAAGTTTACGTGTCTTCTAGTGATTTTGTTATTGGACGACATTCAGTCTTCCCTCCGTCCATGGGTTCATGTATTTTGATTATCAATTAATCTGCAGATTATTTTCTTGATTACCTGATGAATTATTGGTCTATAGAGTGTGTTTTAAATGTCAAATATATATCACAGTTTGACAAAGTAGCTAAACCCCAAATATATTTAGTGTTAAATCATCGAGGACGAGGAACGTTTTGGCCTCTGGTCTCCGTGTCCAGTCTCTCTCGTCTCTGATTGGCCAGTAAAGACACCGTGAGAACTTCTTTTAGGGTAACAGCAGCAGGAAGGCCCGGGTCCATCTTACTGCCATGAGCCCTGAACTACGTCACCTGATGGAGCAGCAGCCTGGAGGTTCAACTGCAGGTTATTGCATTCATTCATGTGGTGGAAGAAGTACTCAGATCTTTTACTTGTACTCTACTTTTACTGTAAAAATACTGCCTTCAAAATCTTAGTAGTAGCACTAAAATATACTTAAAGTAACAGAAGTAAAAGTACTGATGGATGGAGGATGTGGAGGATGTGTGCTGTATTACTGGATTATAATCATGTCTGAGTTCATCATAACATCACCATCATTAATCTGAACCTGCAAAGTAACTAAAGTCAAATAAACGTAGAGGAGTACAAGTACCTCAAAACAGTACTTGCATGCCGGTGCTGTACCGCAGGGTGTTACAGGTGAGCTGTGGTGTTCTCATATAAATACCAGTCAGAGCTGAATACTCTCGCGCACAGTGAGGAGGAAGCTGCCTCTGGTCTCTGTGGCTTCACGAGATGACTCTGCAGCACGAGGAGACGCACGCGAGCAGTGAAAGGCTGTTTAAAACTATGTTGACAAACTCACCTCCACCTCGAACGTGCGCTCGCTGTCATCCAGGAAGATCACGCGCAGCCGGAGCTTCGTCTCCTTGGAGACCCGGGACTTGGCCGTGAGGCTCCCGAGTCTCCGGGTCCGCCGGTGACGGTCCCCCATCTCTCGGTCTCTCCGGGTCTCTCCGGGTCTCTCAGGAGGAAGAACAGCGGTCATCCATAACATCCACCGCAGCCGGAGGAAATCCACGAGTAGAGAGCACGACGGCTTCACGCGCTCCTCCTCCTCATCACCATCATCACCATCATCATCATCCTCTTCCTCTCCGCTCCTCCGGGGCTCCGTGGCTGCCGCTGGAGCGCGCGCTCTCCAGATGCGTGATGGCACGCTGACGTTGTCTCCGCTATACGTCGAGCATGTACTACTGCAGGAAGTACTTCCAGTTCTACTCCAGTCAGAGTACAGAAAGATGTACTTCATATATCAAAAGTAAAAGTACTCATTATCTAAAACAAACTTTATTGCGTTAATATTATGATAATATATTAAACTTACTGCTGAAGTTACAGTGATCTTGTCCAACAAGTCTAACAGTAAATACACTTCACACAATAAGAGTCTTTAATCTGTAAACTACTGCTGTGATATCCAGGTATTTGTAGGTTTGTGTAGCGTGGATCATTGACAGTCGACCAAATGAAACGGAACATTTCTCGGAAACATTTGGGATAATGTTAGTACACGACTCAACAAAAGATATAACATATAGTTTTTAGACATTTTAATGCAGAAAAGTTGCGTGTTATACCTTGAAGTGAATTTGCTTGTGAGCACAAAGAAACGTTTCTTCTTCAGCAGATAAATGTGAAAACAGTCTTTAGTGTCAAACTGTGAAGGTTAAACGTGTAAGTGGACTAATAATAAGATTTTAAGTGGAGGGGGACTTTAAATTTGGTGATTTTTGCACTAAGTCTGGTGAGATGTGATTTGTTGTTTTCTTTCTTCACATGTATTTTCTATGAACAGGCATGTTAGCAGCACAGAGATAATTGTATACACACAATATGTGATGCGTGTGTGTGTGTGTGTGTGTGTGTGTGTGTGTGTGTGTGTGTGTGTGTGTGTGTGTCCTCCATGGGAATAATATGAATTTCACGGTGGCTGGACGCTTTTAGGGAAGTGACCTGTCCTAAAGTAGGCTAGTAGTGCAATGCCTCCACTCGCCTCCAGCATGGACTGAGCACTTAGTGTGTGTGTGTGTGTGTGTGTGTGTGTGTGTGTGTGTGTGTGTGTGTGTGTGACAGACACACATACATGGGATGACACACATATAAAATGTTGGTCAAGACACTGTCTCACATTTTCTGTTTCCTTTGTCTCTTTCTATGACTGACACACATCCACAAACACTCTCTCTCACACACACACACACACACACACTTACACTAACATGACAACAATAAAACGCTGCTGGAGACCAAACTTCATCCAGAGTCCAGTTAAATAAAGACTGAATGATAGAAGATATGTTTTGCTTGTCGACTGATAAAAACTAATGCAGTGTGTCTTGTGATTGACAGTCTGGATGGCCAATGAGAATAGACGACCTCCTCGCCTCCGTTCCTCTGGCTTCTATTGGCTTCTTTCATCCGTCGTTCTGCAAAAAATGGAGCCTGTTCCATTTCTCTAAAAGCTACCATCGTTATCTGAACTTATTTTAGTATATAATTTCAGTTGAATATCATTTATTATTCTTCACATGTTGATCTTTAGTCATATTTGAAAGAAAAACGCCCTCTTGGATCGCCCACATGCTAGAAAACCAGTTGGCCTACATGTGCCTTAAACTGGTTAAATAGTTCCCTGTGGTGTCGTAGTCATACTTCTGAGTCACACGATAAAACAATTTGAATCTTAACCGGGGTTTGGAACTAATTCAACATAAATGCATCACGGCTTCCTGCAGCTGGTGCCCTTTTCATATTTTCCACCTCCGCACTCTGGACCAAGTTCTGGATCCTACGCAGTCGATGTTCCCGGGTTGAGCTTTTAGTTCTTTTGCGTTGTTACGAATATGGAGAGGATTGTGAATGAGCTGGTCTCTGATCAGATGTGTGTCTTTTTGTCGCAGTCAGACCACTAGATGGAGATAAAGACCTGAGCTGAATCCAGAGCAGCTGATGGAGGAGGTTCAGCCACACACACACACACACACACCCACACACACACACACACACACACACACACACACACACACTTGTCCAGTAAACACGAGTAGATATTTTGATACTGTAATATGAACCTGCCTCTCTCCGTCTCTACTCACCATCTGCCACACACACACACACACACACACACACACACACAGAAACACACACTTTTTATTTTTCCACCCCTCCTTCTGTCTCTCTCCTCACCCGTCTCACTTTCTGTCTCTCTCACACACACCTAACCTGCCTGACACAGTAGCATCTGGCGTCTTTATGCTGCTGCCTCCCTCTTGAGACACACACACTCACACACTCTCACACTCACACACACACACACACACACACACACACACAGACACACTCTCATATAATTTTTCCACTGCAGCAGTGTGTCGTCCCGCGTTTCAATGTGAGTGATACACCTGCATCATGCCGGGCCAATAAGAAGCATTTTAAAATGTCCAGCTCATGTTAACAAATTAATAAAAATCAGTTTGTGTTCTTTGTTGTTTCATCCAGTGCAGAAAACATCCAAATTCTCCCGTTGGTCTTGAAGACGAAGCTCTCGATCTACGTTCCAACCCTCACCTGTCGTCATGAGCGAAAGGAGCGAGATCCAAGATCCAAGCGGCCAAAATGAGTTTCCTGCCGGGACCGGTGGGACGCTGGAGGGATGGTACGTCTCATCTGGCCTGGGGACACCTCGGGAGCTGGAGGATGTTGCTGGAGAGGGACGTCTGGACTACCTGCTGCCACCAGGACCCGGCCCCGGACAAGTGACAGACGAGGTTTTTATAGATGTCAGTAAGTTTCCACATAGTACTGCTACGACTTCAAATTACACATCTGCAGACTTTTCATGTTCTGAACACATTAAACCACAAATGTACACAAACGTCTGAAGTTCAAACATATCAAAGTTTAAAAGTCAGCATGTGACATGGTGCATCCTAAACATCGCCCGCCTCAGACCCGCCAGACGTGGAGAACTCTGGATGAAGTCCTGATGTTGACATCTGTCCGCCTCGGAGGGAAAATCCAATATGTAAGAGTGTGTAATGCTGGCATGTGTACAAAATGAAGCAAAGGAGAGATGCAGTGTGACGAGAAAGTGGACGTGATGTGGAAAAAGAAAAGAGGTCTGATCTCACACACACACACACACACACACACACACACACACACACACACACACACACACACACACACACACACACAACACAGCGAGTGTGTACTGATGAAGGATATGCTGGAAAAAGCTGAACAGATCAGAGCAGGACAGGTGCAAACCATTAACCACTGTATGGAAAGTCAAATAGCAGGGCGGTGTGTGTGTGTGTGTGTGTGTGTGTGTGTGTGTGTGTGTGTGTGTGTGTGTGTGTGTGTATTACTCATGTTGTGGGGACGTAAATCTTTTTACACAGTTACATTGTGGGGACTCATCTTCCCTTTGGGGACTAAATGCAAATCCCCAGAACTTAAATCATTACTTTTTTGGGTGAAGACTGGTTTAAGGTTCGAGTAATATAAGTCAATGTAATGTGATGGAAAAATGACTGTGTGTGTGTGTGTGTGTGTAGGAGAGAGAGAGGGTGACAACCACAACAAACCATTTAAAGTCACCCCCACCTTATAACCTGACACTTATTTACATAAACTCCACCCACCTGCTCCACCCTGCAGCTCAAAACAAACACCACGACCGGTTCCAATTCTCTTACATCCTCTCAAATGTGGGAGTATTCGCTGTGTTTTAACATCTTTTTATTTTCATTTGGGCTGTTGGACGTTGCGGCGGACATTTCTGAGTGATTTCTGACATCTTAGAGTAAAAGATGAATTGATTAATGGAGAATATGAAGATGAATCCATGAGAACATCCCTTATTTGGCGCCATCAGAGCGTCAGTGAGTGCACAGTGTGTGACTGCTGTCCTGCCACCACAGCAACAGAAACAATGAACTTCTTTCAAAACGTTTATGAAGAAGTTTAAACGGCGATTACATCTTTTCCCGTCGCAGTGATGGATGGCCTTCTGTCTGAGCCGCTTCCTGTGCTGTTGAACGGGAGCGAACGAGCCAGAGTCGTTTTTAAAATACATCTCTGATTGTGTCACGGGCACGCAGCAGCAGTCAGACTGAACATTTAAGGCCTGGAAAAGGTAAAAAAAAAAAAAAGAAATGAATCAGGAGGCAGCGCAGTGTTTCCTGGCTGGTTAATGGGAGATAATGGAGGTCTGATTGTAATGTGCAGCAGGAAAGATGTGATGTGGGAAAACTGATGACGGAGATCATATCTGCTGGGGGAAAGCAGCCCGCCGAGCTCTCTCTTACTTTCTTTCTGGTTTTCTTGTTTTTGTCACTTCTGTTCTTTTCCTTTCTCTCACTTTCATCTTTGTCTTCCTCTCTTCCTTCTCCTCATCCATTCTCCTCTTGTACTTTTTACTTTTTTCTTTCAGTTTCTATTTTTCTTCCTTTCTTTCCAGTGTTTGTCGTCTTTATTCTGCTGTCATTTATCTTCTTCTCCTTCTTTATTTTTTGCTCCTTTCTCACTTTTCTTCTTCTTTCTACATTGTTTTTGTTTCTCTCATAGTTTTATTTCATTGTGATGTCATCTGCTCTTCTTCCTCTTTCTTTCTATTTCTATTTCTTCTTCTTTCATTCTCTTTCTTCACTGTTCTCACTTCATCTTCCTCCCCCCTCCTCTTTGCTCTCTCCTCTCGCACCTTTACTTTCATTTTGTCTGGTCTTTAATTTGACTATTTAATTTTATCTCCTTTCTCTCTCTTCTTCTTCTTCTTCTCCTTCTCTTTCTCTATTACTTTAATTCCACCTCCTCTTCCTCTCTTTCTCCTCCCTCCTCCTGATCTTTCCGTCCTTGTCTGAACTCTCTCCCCTCGTACTTTTCATTTCTTTCTCTTTTTCTCCTCCTCTTTCTCTGTTGCTTTTCTCCTTTTCTTCTCTTTCTTTTCTTCTTCATTCTCGATCGGCGGTATCATCGTCCTTTCCTTCTCCTCTTCCTCTGTCAGCCTCTCTCCCTCCTCTCCCTCCGTCTGTCCTCCCTTTGCCTTGTCTTCCTCTTCCCTCCTCGTCCTCTTCATCCCTCCGTCTCTGCAGTACTGAAGGAGGCAGCGGAGCCTCGATGGTTAATCACCTGCTTCAATTACATCCACTTACAGCGCGACTCTGGTTCACACCTCGCCGTCAGCCACACACACACACACACACACACACACACTCACACACTCACACACACACACACACACTCACACACACACACTCACACACACACACTCCTCTTCATGTCCACCTGCTGTGTGACACTTTGATTTGTGATGTCGGCCTTTATCAATAAAATTAACTTGATATAGTTTAACATGCAGTCAATCTAGCCACGCCCCCCTTTGCTCAATGCTCCAATCACAGCTGAGCAATAACTCCTCGGACGAGTACAAACCTTTGCCTCGTCCGATCTTTCCATCGGTGTCCATCGATGTGCTCCCGAATCGTCATGTGATTATTTCATTTCACGTCTGTCTCCTATAAATGACTTTTATTTACACGTTTACATGTTGTGAGAAACGTAATGCTGCTCATATGTTAGCCGTGCTAACAGTTCTAGTGATGGCAACGTCAGTCTGTCAGTCCTCCTTCCCCACTGGATGAATCCTACTGACTTCTCCTGTAGCGCCACCAGCAGGTCTGAGTTTCAATTTGTCCAATACTTCCTAACAAACTAACACTTTATGTCTAAATACCTGCAAAACTAATGGGATTCCAGCCAATGTTAGCATGCTAACACGCTAAACATTATACCTTAGCATCGGCATGTTCGCATCATTGTGAGCATGTTTAGCTCAAAGCAATGCAGTGCCTACGTGCATGCTAACATGTTCTGTGACATGTTCTCTGGTCAGTGTTGGCGCATCACACAACATAATCACTTTCTTGATAATGAAGATCTTTCTCGAACTTTAACCAAAGTGCTTTTGTTGCTTAAACCTAAACACACAGAAACCCTGGTCCTCAGTGTCAAAGTTACAACCAGTATCCACTCTAAACCCCCTGAAGCCTGCTGGAGCGTGAATATTGGACTTACATCCGACTTATTTAAGTAATATCAGCTTTATAAGGTCTTAATATGTCACTGTTGTGTTTACAGCTTGTTTCTACTGCCCCCAAGAGGCCATAAAATCAGTTATTGCAGGTTTAAGTAGGCACGGTGTCACTCTTTTCTCCTGTAATTACGGGTACAAATTGTCCGGGTACAAATACCCAGTAAATGTTTTATTTATATCCTTTATATAAGACGGAGATTCACAGTAATTCACAGGCGTTTACAGGATCTCTGCGTTCAGTTTCATGTTCCTGTCCGAACACAGAGAGCATCATCTGCAGAGAGAAGGATAAGAGGATTGCAGAAAGGAGGTGAAAAGAAAAAGACAAGAGAGAACATAAATGAAGGCACTTGATCACACACACACACACACACACACACACACACACACACAAAGTCGTCTTTTATCTTGTGCAACAGGCAGCGTTTGGAAATGAGACGAGTGGTTTTTGTCTGAGAGGGCAAAGCAGAAAAAGGGATTTGTCTCCAAATGCAGCTGTGGCAACAGGCTGTGTGTGTGTGTGTGTGTGTGTGTGTGTGTGTGTGTGTGTGTGTGTGTGTGTGGCTAAATGAGATATTGAAACAGAGACATCCTCGCGTCTGTTCTTGACTGATGAGAGCTGAAAATAGGATTTGTCTTTGAAACAGAAGAGGACGGCTGTAAGCCAGTTAAGACGACTGAAGAGCCCATTTCACACCGAGGAAATGGAAGTCGGTGTGAAGCGTCTGTCGAAGGGTTTCGCTTTGACGATTACAGATTAAAAGGTGCAGATTTTAACGGCGGTGAGTCTCCACCGCTGTCAGCAGGGCCTCCCCAGAAAACCCTCCAAGAGTGGGTGAAGTGTTGTAATGTAATCTCAGTGTGTAATTATCCTGCGCAGGAAGAAGCAGAAGTACATAAGAATTATCAGCGAAACGTGTTTAAAGTGAATGTTTCTGTGCCCACACGGTTCAGAGCGGAGTGAGGAGAGGTCGAAGGAAGACGACATGTGACAGATTACACGTCTTTTACCATTTTGGCTTTTGCAAACTTTTCGAAAACGTTCTGGAAATGCTGAGTGGACAGAACTTTGTTTGTACTGTTACTTTTCGCACATTTGTTTTGTCCAGTTCACCTGAAATTATAAGTTTAAATCATTAAAACATATATGTACATTAACTAAGTGATCGAATATTAGTTGATTTCACTGAATTTCTGTATTTGCTCGACTTAAAATGAAATAATAGAAGAACAATTAATAAATGAAGAGAATGATGAAAGAAAGAAAAGGAGGAGACAAAGTGAGAAAGACAAAGACGGAGGGATTACAGAGTCCTTAAAGTGATTAAAACACAGAAACACAAATTACATGTCTGACCTTAAAATGATATTAAGAAATCCTGGATTAAAAGAAGTGTGTGTGTGTGTGTGTGTGTGTGTGTGTGTGTGTGTGTGTGTGTGTGTGTGTGTGTGTGTGTGAAGGCTGCTGTTAAAAGGATTGGAGGAGATCTCATTATTACAGTGGAAGGGTTTAATCATAGTTTCTAGATGGTGTTTTCCACTCGGTTAGCTCTCCGTCGCTCTCATCTTACAAATTAGACGTTCGCTAAAAGACACAGCGGCTCTTAATGCACTCGGCTGTTCTTCCTCTCTTCTTCTTCTTCTTCTTCTTCTTCTTCTTCTTCTTCCTTTCCTTTTTTTTTGCCGCTCTTTCTTTCTTCCATTTCTTTCTTTCTTTTTCTGAAAGATTCTCTTTATTTTCCTTTTTCTGTTCCTGTCTGTCCATCATGTCTTTCTTTCTTTTTCTTCACACTCATCAAAACAAATCCTCAATCATTTTCTTATTATTATATTTACAGTATATATATATATATATCCACATATCTTCTCTCTTCTTTTCTCTTTCTCTCTCTGAACATTTATTACATGGACCTCCGAAGTATTTAAATATGTTTAACTCAAGAATTAACTTCCATATTTGATGCTAAGCTCACATCTCGGTGCCATTTTATTTCTCACAAAAGATCTGAAACTTGCTTTCTTGCTCTTTTCATCTTTATCTCCTTCCTGTCATTTCTCCCCTTCCATCTTTCCTCACTTCCTCCTTATTTCTATATATTTCACTTCTCTCCTTTCTTATGTGATTTTATTTGCGTCAGTAGGTGCAACCAACTGGCATTTCCAGTGAAGGAATTCCTCCCTGATCTTTCCTTCCTTTCCTCCCTCTATCCATGTCTAATCATTCACACACTCACACACACTTTCCAGGACTTTGATAGTTAGATCGGATGAGCGAAGGAAAAAAACAGGAGTGTGAGGAGGTGGAATATGTGAGCCGTGTTAACTGGCAGCTCTTTAAAGAAAAACATTCCTCTTTCTTTCAGGACAAAAAGCAGCTTTAAATGTGTCTGTTTGTCTGTTTTACATTCATCATCCGTCACATCGGGGGTCATCCTTCAACCTCTGCACCCGGCTTCACGTTTTCAAACTGCTCGGAGAATAAATCATCGACGTAACGTTAATTAAGGTGAACAGCAGGAGTCTTCAGTGGCATCTGTGTTGTGAATAGGGCTGTACCCGACCTGAATTTTCTCAGTCCAACCAGATCTGGCTGTTCAATACGAATATTCAACTATTAATTCCTTTTTTTTTGTCATATAGACTATCAACTTTATTAAACTGCCAGATTTTTGAACAGGGTTTGGTGGAGCGCTCACTCTGCAGCTCCTTCAAAAACACACTGACTGACAAACAAAGAACAAAACATGACAGTCAGCAGCCTCACCAGCAGGAGGCGTCTGTGAGACCTATGAAGTTATAATGACTTTGTTGTTATTTGCGCATTTTATCATGAAACTATATCATAAAATCTGACAAATCTTGCATCAGTTTTTAGTCTCACAGAACTGATTGCTGAAAGAAACCAACAGTGAGCGAATACAAAACAATGCATCAAGGAGACGACAAAGCTCACAACTCGCTTCAAGAAAACAGGTGAAGATAAAAACAACAGCAAAATTAGCTCCCTTGCTAACAACAACAACAACAACAACAGTGAGGGGCCAGAGGAGGAGAGCATCACAACAATCTGGTCAATTTAAGTAACATTTAAATTAAACATTATATATATATCATATTTGCTGTCCAGTCAGAAATCCTGTTTCTTACTTTGTGACCAGAACAACGTAAAGAAAAGGTGGATTTACTATAATAAATATTCAAGAGAAAAACAGCAGGTTAGACCGCTCAGACATAATTAGATTTGAGTGTCTTCATAAAACATCTTTGGTCATTTATTGACAAAAGCAGGGAAACGTGCAGTGATACGACAGCCAATCAGCAGCAATGTTGGAAATTTGATTAAAATAAGAATTTTAGATGAATTTTTAGGTATTTAGCTTTTTAGCTTCGTTCAGCATCGTGTCACTTTCAGCTTTGTGTGTGTGTGATTATTAAGAATGCAAAGTGTGTGTGTGTGTGTGTGTGTGTGTCTCTTGCCTTTTACCGGGCATCTTAATGACGCCGCTGCTGAATCAGCACAACAGTGTACAAAGTGAAGAGGATGAAAGATGGAGAGTCAGAGAGAGAGAGAGAGAGAGGAAAGATGAACAGAAGATATGAAGAGGAAAAGGAGGACATAAATAAGGAAAACATGGAGGAAAGAAAAGAAGAGCAGAGGGAGGGAAAAGGAGAGAATAAAGATGTGAGAAAAATAAAAAAATAGATGTGAAATGTTTGTTTTTGAGTCATTTTTATGTGTTTTTGCTGCAAAATTGCACATTTCATGCCGTGTGTGTGTGTGTGTGTGTTTTTTTGTATTTCCTGTATATGTGTGTGTGCATCAGTGTTTGTGCCAGACTCATGCCAGCCTGTGTGTGTGTGTGTGTGTGTGTGTGTGTAAACAATAGAGTTGATTAGGCGTTGCGTGGCAGTGACAGCGCTGAGGGGAGATGATTAATGATTCTCTGTTTAATGTGATTAGTCCATTAATACCTCCTGTGATGGCTCAGACCGGCTAACACTTGGGAAAGGTCAGCACACACACACACACACGCACACGCACACACACGCACACACACACACACGCACACACACACATTGCTGTAATGGATCATTAAGGAGGTCAAAGAAAGGAGTGCTGCTGTAGTTTCCTGTTAGTGAGTCAATAGTATTTTTTCTCTTTTTAATGTGATTTTTCCATTAATGCTGAAAGATGTGTGTGTGTGTGTGTGTGTGTGTGTGTGTGTGTGTGTGTGTGTGTGTGTGCGTGCGCTATAAATACAGTAAATGTTCTGAAAACAAACGCCAGAATAAAAACAAAATAATTAACAACATTACTTCAACTATAGTCTTGGTTTTAGTAAATATCTGCAGGTACGACAACGAGCTGAAGCCTCAGTGGAGGAGCCTGAGGATGCAGTACCACTAACGGCCACTAGATGCTGCTCCCAAAAATATCTGATCTCCACTCAGATCCACTGTGTGAGTCTGGTGATATTCTGTATCTTCTATATCTTCCTTATAGTCAACAAATCCCAATGGAAAGACCAAATACTGCCCCAAATACTCACTAAAGCACCAGATGTGGATTCATCCGCAGCGGAAAATAGTCCCCAACAAATGCTCTATTTCCTCCTGTTTGAGTGATGTTTGCTAACGACTACAGTGAGCAGCTGGACTGAACCTTTTTAAAAGAATGAATCTATACATTTGTGAGCTGTTGTTAAACATTAAGTAATGAGCTGAGAGCCACAGACTCCTTTAAATCGTGTCAACTTTACATTCAAAACACAAAATAAATAGTTGTTTTTTTTTGTTGCATTATTGATGGCTATCACCACTTATTCTAATATGTGTCTAATGTGTGCCCCTAGCTTAGCTTGTGGACACCGTCCACCCCAGAAACAGCGTTGGTTGTTTGCTGAAATAACCCTCCAAAAAACGTTTTATTTGTTTGGAGGACGACTCCTTTATCCTCCTCCTCCTCTGTTGCCTTTGGTTCAGTTTCAGCTTTGTTATAAGAGTTCACATTCTTCCGTTAACGCCCAGGTGAAGTTCCAGCTTTCAACCCGCAACGTACAAGAGAGAGAGAACCCCCCTCGAAAATCAAATGATTCTTCTTCTTCTTCTTCTTTCTGGCAGCTTTAAGGAGGAAACACAGCCGCTGTGCCAGTTCCTCTGCGTGGAGATCAATCTGTTTACCACCAAAGACACTCAGCCAGGACAACGGAGAGAGAGAGAGAATCAGATCTGATGTGCAGGTTTTATTTGCATCGTGTTTTGTGTGTGTGTTAGTTTGCATGTTGCCTCCAATCTTAGTGATTTTATGTGTGTTTATGCAGTAAAAAGTTTTGACTGTTAAACTAATCAATGGTGAAACTGATCAATAGTTAACATTGTATTAGTGTGTGTGTGTGTGTGTGTGTGTGTGTGTGTGAGTGAGTGTTAATCTAACCAGTATAGTTAATATGTTGTTCTCATACTCTATTAGCCACTGTTGACAGCTGATGATTGATCTTCTCATCATTTCTCCCTCCAACACCCTGCGGTGACTGTTTGTGTGTGTGTGTGTGTGTGTGTGTGTGAGAGAGAGAGAGAGTGTGTGTGTGTGTGTAATCTCGACTTCATGTCTATTTTTGGTGTGTGTGTGTTTTATTTTACTGCAGTTAGCATTAGCATCATATAAGTCACCATTACCCTTGTATTAAAAAACCCTCCTCCAGGTGTTTTACACTTGCAGCCCAGCGTCTATGTATGTGACTTTATTTTATTTATTTCATTTCATGTTCGTTGTAGGAAAAGAGTGACTTATTTTACAAAAATAAAGGATCACAACGGGTGCAGTGGAAAAAAACCAAAAGACTGCAAAGTGGTTTGACGTGGTTGACGTCGTTCAGGCCTCCGACCGAAATCATTTTCACGTAAAGGTGAAGCGCCACTTCTTACATTGTTGACTGCCTGTGTGGACCGAGCCTCTCTGTATTTAAAAGGATAGATTCTCTCTTTTCCTTTTTTCTGACCTACACACCTTCAGGCGTTTCATCCGTCCGTCTTTGTTTCTGTTGTTTTGCTGCCATCTTGACCAGAACTCCCTGGAAGAGGTCATTTTGCATCTCAATGAGACATTTATAGCTTAATAAATGAGCAGAAGTCCATTTAAAATCTCGCTAAAAGAATCTGAGACATCTTCTCTTTTCTGCTGCAGACTTTCTTTGCGATTCCCGCTGACAAGATGGGGCATATTTTTACCTTAAAAATCTCACCTGCTGCAGGATTAACCTTCCAGCCTGCAGTGTTTTATTGAGCTTACCTTCAGTGAGGCCTTGCAGGGTCTTGGGGAAAGCCTTGGCAGCCTAACACAGCCAGTAACTCACTCCAGCACTTCAACAATGCAGTTAGGACTCAATTATTTTCCACCTTTGTTGCGTCCCAACCCGCACTCTGAGAAACCTGCGCGCCTCAGAGTCGTTGCCACGTGAACCCGTCCAAGTTTCGTAGCCATAAAAAAAAAAAAAAACGCCACTTCTTCTCGCCTCTTTTACATTCAACGGCTTAAACAACCCCCCCCGCTTCAAAGCAGATCAGTCACTGAAAGCTTGACTGGGAAATTGAAGCGGAAACGCCTCGCGCGACGGCTTTCAAGTTGGCAACCAGGCAAAGTTTTTTCGGCTAACGAAGCTGTTATCTATATGAGAAAAGTTAAGCTATACGTTGAAATGCATATCTGAGGCGATCGCAATTTCAAAGAGTCACTGGCGCTTATCCAATCACACAGCAGTCAGTCTCTCTCCCTCCCCTCCTCCTCCTCCTCCTCCCTCCCTCTCTTCCTTTTTTCATTTTATCTATACCTCTCACACGTTCCCTCGATCCCACTTCCCTCTTCTTCTTCTTCTTCTTCTCTGTTTCTGCTCCTTTTCTCTGAATTAGATCCATGTTTTGCTATCACTCCCCCTTCAAATCTCTCCCTCTCTCTCTCTTTATCTCTGTTAAAGAGTGTTGATCCCTTCCTCGCTCTAGAAACCTCGGCAGCACACACACACACACACACACACACATGCATTTTAATTAATACATAGATTTAAATTGCGATGCCTGTGTGGTGAAGTGATATACACCCCCGCTGGTTAAAAGTCTTTTTTATTGCTTAATCAATGTTGAAATTAATATGATTTAACTCCCGACCCCTCGTTACACATATACACCCACCCCACGCGCACACACACACACATACACACATACACATGTCTGCTGGGTTATTAATTATAACACTAATTAACCTACAACTAATGATTTGGCCTCTGTGTGTGTGTGTGTGTGTGTGTGTGTGTGTGTGTGAAAGAGACAGAGAAATTATGTGAGTGCTTGCATTTAAGTGTGTGTGTGTGTGTGTGTTCGTGTAAATATATGTTAATTTGATTCCCAGATATGATGGATTATAGCGGCTTACGATAACGACAGTGAAACTTCTCTTCAAAGCTCCGGGTTCGTTTCCGTAATTCCGTTTGGCACTCGGATCAATAAAGTTTTCCGAGTCAAATTTAAAAACTGAGCCCTCGTCCAAATGCTTTCATTCTTCCTGTGCCATTTCCCTGTCCCTGTTGATTTTTTATTTTTTTATTTATTTATTTTGTAGGAAATGAAAACTGCAGCACCACCTGGGGACCCCGAGCAACCCCCCCACCCCCCCCAACAACAACCGGCTTTGGTTTTGATTCATTCGATTGAAGGTATTTTTCACTCTGATTTATTTTGTTTAATGTTCACTTCTTAACCACTTCCTGATTGACTCTTTTCCCAACACACTCTTTTACAGCAGCGAACGGGTCGGCCGCTTTTGCTCAACAGCATTTCAATAGTAGTTTTCTTCAAACAGTTTTCCCATCAAATACTCAGCTTTTGACATTTTAGAAGTGGTTTCCAGCTGGAATTTGAACCAGCAACACTGCAGCCGTGAGCTCAGACCAGGTTAATTTTTACCTGAGTCACAGATGAAGTACACTCCTGAGTTGACTCTGTAGTTATTACAGGGATGGAACAAGACAAGAGTCCACAGCCAAATATTGTCAAAATCAACACTAAGACAAACACAAAAAGAATTGAATATAATAACATTGAGACCTATAGTATTTTCTAGTGCCCGTTGAAAACTGCATCTAAAACGCACTTCTTGTATTTTATACCACATTAGTGATATTCATCATGATGTAGTACATTTTTCAGGAAACTTAATTAAGAATTGAATCATGTTGATGCAACAAGACTGAGGCTACGACCATGCTAGCAGTTGAAAAGTATGAGGCTGTACTTACAGTGGTGCTTTGAGCTAAAAGCTAACATCCTCTGCTAACTCTCCACAATGATAATGCTAAAATACTGATATTTAGCAGGTATGATGTTTACCATGTTCACCATCTTAGTTGAGTGTGCTAGCATGCTAACATTCCCTAATTAGCACTAAACATATAAACACTAAAGCATATTTTTGATGACTTAAATATAATTTGGGGCAACCAGCTAACCCCTCCCATCATCTAAAACTGCACTTGACCGTTATGAGTTGTTAATATGGAAGGTAAATGCTAGTCATGCTACCTGGATGCTAATGTTAGCATAGTTTAGGATTTTGGAAAATACGCTCAATACCACTCTCATGTCTTTTAGCTAAATATGGCCAGCAGGTGGTTAGCTTAAGGTTAGCTTCATTTAGCATACAGACTGGAAGTAGGGTAAAATAGCTAACATGCTTCTGTCCAGAAGTACAATAAATCCTTTTAAAATAAGCAATTGATGCGTTATATCTTGTTTGTTCCATATCTGTATAGAAAACAAATGCAGTACGGCAAAAGAAGGTGAGTCTTTATTCTCCATTTTGTTCACACACCGCCGTAAAACTTGCTGAACAAATGCAGCTGCAGCGTCATGGTGGTGTAGCGGGAAACTGTATGTGATATAATAATGTTAATATGTTGAAAGAAATGCACCTCATTGCAATTGTTGCAGCTCTCTGCTTATCTGTTAGCGTGGAAGCTAAACCCCAGTTGTGACCTTTAACCTTTACAATAATAATTCTCCATTTGCACCACAAAGTGGTGAAGCAAAATTTTAATTAAATTGATTTATTCTTCTCTAAGTTTGCCTTCCATTATGTCTTCTTTCTTTTCTTTTTTTACTCCAGGTCTGCTCTTCTTCACCTCTTTTAATCCTTCCTTTCTCCCTTCCTTCCTTTCACCTCGCCTTCCCTCGTCTCCTCTGTCCTTCGCCTTAAGACGAGGACTATTGATTTTACACACCTTGTTGAAATTGCGTCAAATACACACTCACCGTCTCTCTCTCTCTGTCTTTATTTATCTCTCTCTCTCATTGCGACACACACACACACACACACAGCGGTGTGGTGTGACAGCCAGGCTGACAATAGGTGGCTGTCACAGTGATTGATGGCACTGATTATATGTTAATAATGAAATAAACATTAAAAAAACACATTTAATAAAGCTCCTCATTAATGAACCAACCACACTATCTATCTATCTATCTATCTATCTATCTATCTATCTATCTGGGAAGAACGGAGGGAGGGAAAGATATAAACATGGGAAGATAAAGAGAGAGAGATAGGAGGTAGAAAAAACGCCATGACATTCATTTTCAAAACACATTAATATTAATCTACTGTTTAAACACAATTTAGTAAAAATAGTAAAAAAATAGTAAAGAAAGAAAATAATGTAAATGTTTGTGCTGCGTTATCCAGGTTTCAGGCGTCCGTTGAGGAAAAACAAAAAACAAAACTCGCCTCCTGCTCGTTCATTGGCCGACTATTATACTGTACAGCTGGATACACGAGAACTGAGTAATGCTGCTTGTGTGATTTGAGATGTTTTGTAATTGTATTCAAATATTTAAAAGCTAATGGGAATATGTATTTAAGAAATTATTTAGATTATATTCATATAATTATTTATGTATTTTTGGTTTAGATTATAATTAAGGCACAAGAGTTGATAATATGATTCAAAAATTAAAGAGTTACTTAGAGTATTTATATTAGTGTTTACATGAAATTCAGATTAGAAACAATGAAAAAGCAATTTATCAGTATTATTGGTTATTAAAATTATTAGTATCCATGGAAATCATAATGATAAAAATTGAAATATATAATACACCTGTACACGCGACCAGTGTTCATTGTCATTTTAAGTATATTTATTTATGGATAACGGAAACGTCCTTGCCTTCTTTGAACACACACACACACACAACCCGGGGGGGGGGGGGGGGGGGGGGGGTTGACTTTCACATCAGCAGTTTAAAAAACAAAAAGTTGAAAAAGTTTTGGGAGGAGAGGGACAGAGGGTGGGAAAAGAGAGAGAAGGGAGAAAGAAAGAGAGTATTTTGGTAAAAACAGAAAGCAGGACACAACGGTAACCGACGGCAACCATCATCAATCAGAGTTTGAAGACATCGCTGCTGGCAAAGACGACAGGAACAGAGAGGGAGAGGGTAGCATCAGGATGAAGGGGTGTAAATGCTAAAAGAGAACGAGTTAAATATAAAAAAAAAAAAGGGGGGGGGGGGGTGATGTTTTCAGCCTCTTTTAGTGAAGATGGAGAGAAATAATGAGCGAGAGACACAAGAAGAGAATGAGAGAAACAGGGAGAGAGAGTTGTGTTTTTGGCCTCTTTAGCTGCTTTAAAAGAGGAATTAGGACAACGACTCGTCACCTTGAGACCTGCTCTCTCTCTCACTTAATCTCTCTTTTTATGTCTGCCTCCCTCTCTCCCTCCTTTTCTCTCCCTTTTCTTTCTCTTAGTTCCCAGAAAGACCAGAAAGTGGCACAGCTAAATTCATTCGTGCAAAGTCGTGAAATTTGTGGTTTAAATAGCGGCTACTTGAACGGCTAGCTGGCAACCTATAACTGTTGAGCTAACTGATAACATGCTAACTAACCAATAACGTGCTAGTGCTAGCCTGCCACACTAGCCCACCAAGCTTACTAGCTTGCTAACTTAACTAGCATTACATTTTGAGAAATACACAAATTGGCTTTCTATTCAAGAGTCAGATGAAAAGATTGACATGTTTAGCCTCTGTTAGCATAAAGACTCAAAACAGGGGAGGACAGCTAGCAGGGCTAACGTTCCAAAAATAGGCAACACCTTTAAAGCTAACTTATTTACACCATGTATCCTGCTTGCTTAACTTGAACAGGAACAGTCTCATGTCTCAAGCTACAGTGCGAGTTGCTCGATGTCGTCACTGAGCACATGTTTCCGTTTAGTCTCTGCAAACCAAACCTGAAACCTCACTGTGACCCTGGAAAGCTGCGAACAATCAAAGCAATCTGCTGTTAGCGAAGACATGATTCCACAAATTAAAACCACAAATTGCCATTTTTACTTTGCCATTTATTTGCCGGTTAAACAAACAAGACTTGTGAATAAACTTTAAGAGGTGTTGGTAGGCACGTTTTCAAACTTCCTGTCTTTATGCTAAGATAGGCTAACAAACAGCTAATATCGACCTTCTCAACTCAATTTGGGAAAGAAAGTGAATAAGGGTATTTCCCAAAAGGTTAAATCTTTTAATGAAGAGATGTATTTGTACTATGTAGATGTATTGTACCATCAGTTTATACTCCAGCAAATGTAATATCTCTATGTAATGATAGCTTCCTCAAATTAGGACTCTCTGGCTCTCAGTTCCTTCATGGGTCAGCACGAGCAAATCGCTAATTTGCGCGTCAAAGTTCATCAAAGTTGAATTTCTTCACCAAACTCAAAGCAAATTTACTCTGCTTCTGTGAGCGAATCCACTAATCGTTCCATTGAAATTAATTAATATAAGCCTGAAATTTCACCGTCACAAAGACTGCTGTGCCTTTAATTCTCTCCTCTCTCCATCCCTCCATCTTGCCTCTTCTCTCCTTGTCTTTATCCCTCATTCATTTCTCTCTTCCTCCCCCTCTCTCTCTCTCTCTCTCTCTCTCTCTCTCTCTCTCTCCCATCCTCCTCTAAAGTCTGTTCTTTCTGGATGAGCAGGTTTTATGAGCGGAGTGATAAAGAGAAGGGGGGATGAAGGGCAGAGAGGGAAGGAGAGGTGGAGGACAGAGGGGGACGTAGGGAGAGAGAGATGGGGACAGTAAGAAGTGGGAACGGGAATGAGCTCGGTCTTTATTACCAGACTGGATATTGCCCAAGAACATTTTTTATGGCATAAAATGTCTGTCCTGTTTCTGTCTCAAGGTTTATTTCTGATTTGAAACTTTGGAGATGATTTGTAAAAAAACAACAACAACAACAACTACAGTCTGCTGGAAAACAAGGAGGCACATCATCCACATGTGTTTGAAAATATTGATTAAAGTCTTAATATGAGGGAAGATCTTTTTAATGGAGCGAATATTGTCGAAATCAACACTACGACACAAACACACACACAAAAATACTTGAAGCGCAGTCATTAGTTATTGAGACGTCATGATACATTTTTCAACAACGCTATGAGGCTGTACTTTGAGCTAAATGCTAACATGACACACACACACACACTCATGATGACAATGCTAACACACTGATGTTTAGCAGGTATAATGTTTACCTTGTTCACCATTTGAACTCAGCGTGTTAGCATGCTACCAAACACAAAGTCATTAGCTTTGCAGATATTTGGTCATAAACTAAATAAATAACTGAACTACTTAAATCTGTGCAATATTTTTCACATCACCTGCCAGCTACAGTATATAAATACATTAAATACATTTATGTTCCCCTCAGGATGAATTGTAATATCTTAGTTGGTCCAAATATCTGCCAAACTAATGACATAATGTAGTTTGTGTTTATTGCATATTTGCAAATGTTCACATGCTAGCACACTAACCTCAGACGCATGTTAGCATGCTGATGTTAGCATTTAGCATAAAGCAGAACTGCGCCTAATTACAGCCTCAGAGAGCTGCCTTATTATTCATATTTTGAGCAATATGTTTTTAAATGAAAACGTTGTTTATACGCCGTCTTTGCCAAATGTAGCAGCCTGATAACGGTGCAGTTATCCAGAAATAATGCACACTCTCTAACCAATCACAATCTAGCATTCTCTGTGGCCATGGTACACTGAATATTCTCAGTATTGTCTGACTATTTAACAACCGATCATCACTATCGACAAAACTGTTGTCCGCCCTGTGTGAGTGTAAGAGGAGATTTTTACTGAATATTTGGCGTCTTCGTTGAGTTGTAATTCAGCTGATGATCGTGTGTTAAAGCTCCTCGTATGGAAACAAAGCGTCGCTGTCACTCTGTCCGGCCCCGAGACGCTCGCTCTGCAGTTTGACACTTAGTAATTGTGTTGTTGAAGTAGATTATTAAAGAACACAACTTGAGCCGCCGTCGTCAACATCATCGCTGGAGGTACCGAGGATGATGGGAAAACACACACACACACACACACACACACACACACATGTCATCTCAGAATTACTGTATATCATCACAAACACAAACTTGCTTACATGCACGCAATGTCATCTGCTGCACACACACACACACACACACACACACACACACACACACTGTAATGAAAGCTTGAGGGCTGTTGTGTGTGAGATTGATGGTTTGACTTTAAGCTTGTATAAATAAAAGCTAAATAAATCCTGATGGCCTCTAGTGATGGCTCAGATACAGCAGCAGTGTGTGTGTGTGTGTGTGTGTGTGTGTGTTGTTTGTATATAGAAACACTTTGGAAGAACTGAGGTGTGTGTGTGTGTGAGACAAGAGTTTTAAAACACACACACACACACACACACACACACACACCCCGCGGCTCTTTACTCATTCACGTTTTTGTCCCAAAGTGAAATAAAAAAAGAAAATTATAAAAAGCCAGCAGACCAATGTCACCCGACACTGAAGTCTAAAGCGTTCTCCCTCTTTGCTTTTCTCTTTTGCCCTTTTTCATCCATTCGCTGCTTTTTGTTCCTTTTGAATCAACTCCTCATTTTTTTTTTTTTAGTTTACTATTTCCTTTTCCTGGTCTTATCTTTCTATCTCTCTTTTCTTTCCTCTTCACTTCCCATTGATTTGGTGATTTGCAGCAGCAAAGTCTCGGTCCTTGCCGTAGGTCAAAGATGTCCAGGTTAAAACCCGGCTACATGCGGTCTTTTTAGAAAGATGTTTCAACTCAATTTAATGACTAGAAGTTCACTAACCTCAACAAAAAGGAGCATTTTCTGATTTAACGCCACATTCGGCAGGACGGTTTTATGATCTGCAAGCTCTGTAGTAAAAGATTGGTTCATTTTAAGAAACTAAAACTAGTATAACTGATTTTTTTTGGCCACTTTTAAGTCGATATGGCGAACTTGATAGCAAAAAGCTGCTTATTTACACATCCAGCTGTTAAAGAGCAACATTATCATTCATTTGGATTTCATGCTCTGTTTTTGGTCTCCACCAACTCCTGAGATATCTGGCTCTTTAGCTCCTAAAGTTAGCTAGTCGCTAACTGTGTCTGCCTGCTGTTTGCTGCTGAGCAGGTAGTGTAGTGTAGAGGGTTTGCAGAGCTTTTACTTTGAAAACAGCTTCCTGCTGTGGCTGAAAAACCACTGGTCGGCCAACATAAAGCAAACCACTTGTTGAACCACAGCAACAAACGTTCAAAGGCTGTACTTTGGTTTAGAAAGCTCTGGTATTTAGAGCTCTATGAAAACATATGTGTGATGGTGATGCTAACACCAAACAGTTCCTCAAGTTTGTAAACACCATTGTCAGACTTAACTGTTATCTTCTTTCGTTCAGGTAACTTTCCTCGAACATACATCATTGTCAAGTGACACTGTACATCCTGCAGCCCCCCCCCCCCCCCCCCCCCCGGGAGTTTCTCTTCACAGATAAATGACATTACTTCCCCTCCCTGCTGTCATTCATGTGGTTTTCAGGAGTGAAAGAGTGATAAAGAGAGACGACGTTAGCAGGAACACCAAGCTGGATGTTGGAACTCAACAAAAAAACAAAGATTTGGACTTTACGTCCTGTCATTTCCATTAAATCACCGAATCTCATCATTATTCAAAATCAAGACTAAGCAAGCTCGCCAGACTGCAAATAACAATCTATTAGGAAGAGAGTTTGCTAGTAATTAATATTCCCGAGGCCAGGTAACAAGGTGCGTTTTAACGTTAGCTAAATGCTAAAGATATGCTGGTTAGTCCCATTTACTTACAGTCAATTCATTTAGTCATTATTAAACAGTGAACAGATCTTCTGCAGTTACGTGATTGGCTTGTAGCACTAGCATGCTAGCCTTTTCAACAGCGCCACTCCAAATGATAACAAGAGCCTACAGCCATGTTAGCGGCTCATGCGAGGCTATACTTAGACACAGCGGTGCTTTGAGCTAAATGCTAATGTTTACCATGTTTACCATGTTCACCATCATGGTTTAGCCTGTTAGCATGCTAAGATTTGCTAATCAGCACTAAACTAAATGTCATGAGTTTTGCAGGTATTAGCTCATAAATCAAAATATTGGACGAATGTAACCAGATGGAGGCGCTAAAGGAAAAGTATTACCATTCATCGTGAGGTGAACTTGTCAACCTCACGGAGGCGCTAGAGGGAAAGTGAGTGGGCTTCATCCTCTGAGGACCTGGTTGAGATATTGACCGACTGACCCGCCGACATTGCCATCCCTAAAATGCTGTCTGAACGACATGTGTGGCTCCAGACGTGGTGATGTTTGCTGCTGATTGGCCCAGAGCAGTGTGACATCATCTGTTTCGTCGTCTCTTCCTGCAGCTCTTTAACTGCACCAACAGAAAAATACGACACGTAGCGGGACGAGTTACTGAATGGGTTAAAAAAAACAGAAGGCAAAATGGCCTTTTGTGAAGAGCGTCGGACTCTTCCTCTCTGGGGACGAAGAGCATTTTGCAGACAAGTTTTTCCACTTTTGTCCTCTCCCTCTCTTGTCACCTCTTCCTCCCTCTGTTTTCATCTCTCCTTCCGTCCTCCTCACATATATCCTTTCCGGTCTCATCTTCCTCTCCTCTTTATCTCTCTCTCTCTCTCTGAGTTCGCTCCTCTTCCTCGCCACATCCCAAAGTCCAACTCCCAAGTTCATATCGGTCATTATAACCCCGCAGAGAGATATTCACCTCCACTAAGACCTCATCTCTCTCTGTCTGCCTCTCTGTCTCCGTCCAGCTTCAGTTTGATCATTATTAGTCCTGAGAGACAAATTATTGCCCTCGAGTCTCTGACTCTCTTTATCTCTTTATTCTTTCCACCTCTTTCTTACTTTGTCTTACCGTTTTATTTCGTCTTCAGCGCCCCACCTTTTCTCCTTGACCCCTCGTTCCTCCTTCACACGTGTATTTGTACGTTTCCTTTTAATTAGTATTGTAGTACTGACAGTACTGGGTGTTTGAGACATTACTAACAGGAAGTTACAAACTGGAGGTGTAAGGCTTGAAAGAAGGGGACATCTAGTGAAAGACACTATCGAGTTGCATTATGGGAATTGTAGGATCCAGTGTTTTTGGTGCTTGACACATACTCAGGAATATGATTCATGATTTCTTATAAAACTGCAGAGTTGGACATGAAAGAAAGTTCACTTCTTACTTAGAAATATTGAGAATGGATTTTTACAAGAAGCAGAAATACATCAGGCGTGTTTGTGCAGACGTTTTAATGCCAACAAGCTCGACTTTTACACAGATTTGAAGTTTTTCTGTCTCCGTCTCGTCGTCTTTTTCCCCCCCCCGCTGTGTGTCTTTCTCTTTCATTCAGTCAGGGTTCCTCAGTGTAATGAGATTACATGGGATTATGAAACCCAGTCAGTCTGTAATCCACACCGCTCAATCCCATTTCACTGTTTAAACACACACACACACACACGTAATTAATTATCTCTGGTGCTACATGATGATCTCCTTTCTTGTTCTTCTCGAGTCTTTTCTCTTTTAATGTCTTTCTTCTTTTGTGATATAAATTATTGCCACGTGTCATTTCCTCTCTTCTTTCCTTCCTTCCTCTATTCATCCATCCTTCCTAGCTTCCTTCCCTCATCCTTTCCTTTTTTCTTTTTCTTCTTCAAGTCAAGCATCCTTCTTCCTTCTTTCCTTCATTTCTGTCTTTCTTCTTTCATTCTTTCCCTCCTTCCTTTTCTCTCCTCTCTATATTTCCTTCCTATCTGAATCAAAGCTTCCCACCTACTTCCTTCCTCCCTTCCTTATCTCCTCCCTCCCTCCCCCCTCCGTCCAACCTTTCCTCTGGTGATTTGTTCACTGATCAGCGGTCAGTGTGTGGAGAACATACGTCCGTCTCGCCACCAGAGCTCGCATGTGAGCCACTGCTGGACGCACACACACGCACACACACACACGCGCGCGCGCGGGCACACGGGTTGAGCATCTCGACCAAAAAAAAAGAAGAAGAAGAAAAATAAAAACTTCCCGTTAGCGAATCAAGCAGCTCGTGAGAAAGTTTATGGAACAGCAAAGCGAGAGATCTGACCGATACCCTCCGCGTGCGCGCGCGCACACACACACACACACACACACACACACACACACACACACATACATCAATGAGGGTGTAATAAAGTCCTCCCCCTCTTTCCTCGCCAATAATATTCTCAGTCCTACAAGGAGTCTTCTCTGATTGGACCAGCCGGCTGTCAGTCATGCGTGAAGAAGGCGGGACCAGGACGAGGGCTGACCTGGAGTCTGATCCAGTCGCTTTTACGCACAGACCGGACAGTCCGCTTTCGGCGCACGGATAACAAAAGTGAGAGCGTCTTCTGGATAGAGAGGAGCGAGTGGAGGAAGAGGAGAGGAGGAAAATAAGGAAGAGCGAGGAAGAGGAAAAAGTGAGAGGAAAACAAGCAGAAAAGACGCGAGGACGCACAAGTTTTTCCCAACTGGAAAGAGAGAAGAAGAAAGTGTGTGAGTGTGTGTGAAAGGGAGAGACAGAAGGAGAGCGTGTGTGTGCGCCTTCACCACCCTCCACTTCTTACACCACCACCACCACCACCTCCATGTCGCTCCCCGGCTCCCCTCCGCTCCTCTCGCCGGGCTCTGGTGCCCCAACTCCGGCCGCGCTCTACCGCTCGGCCCCGGACGCGCTCCTCGTCTCCACCGGCACCTCCAGCCCGGCGCACACCAACTCCAACTCCCACTCCCACTCCCACTCCCACTCCCTGTCCCCGTCTCCGCGGCTCACCAGCAGCATGCTCAGCGCTTTCCTGCCCGGCTTGGGCAACGGCGGCGCCGCCCCGCTCGTGTCCGGAGGCGGCGGAGCTCTGGGTCCTCTCAGCGGGCTCGGCTCGCTCAACACGGCCGGCCTGACCCCCGGTTCCCCCGGCTTGGCGCAGACCTCGTCCAGTCCGGGTCTTTGTAGCGAGTGCAAGCTGGTGGAGGTGCACGGCGTGAAGGTGGCCAGCTTCAGCGTGGACGGCCAGGAGCTCATCTGCCTGCCGCAGGTGTTCGACCTCTTCCTGAAGCACCTGGTGGGCGGGCTGCACACCGTCTACACCAAGCTGAAGAGGCTGGACATCTCGCCGGTGGTGTGCACCGTGGAGCAGGTGCGCGTCCTGCGGGGGCTCGGCGCCATCCAGCCCGGCGTCAACCGCTGCAAGCTCATCTCCAGGAAGGACTTCGAGACGCTGTACCAGGACTGCACCAGCGCCAGGTCGGTGACTACTTTCATCACTTTTATGAATGTTAAGATTTCAGCTGACAGTCTGTGCAGCAGCCGGCGGGCTGGAGCAGCTTCAGGTCTGTTTGTAGCGATAAGAGTGACTTGACTTCGCGTGAGATTTCTTCTTTTCCACGTTTCTTCTTTGTGTTTGGTGGAGATTCTCACTCTCTGTGGCTCCACATTTACTGTTTTTTAAATCCTGAAATATTCCTACAGGAGACTTCAGGCGTGTTTAAGACTCTCAGGAGCAACTTTAGTGTCAGGCTGTGGTGGTAAAGTCGTTTTATTCTTGTTGGACGTTCAGTTACTATATTTCCTCATGACTGAGCTTCATGTCTGGACCTCCTTTTAAAGTCACTTGGTCTCATTAACAACATTATAATCCTGAAGCTTTTCATTGTGTTAGTGTTTGTATCTGAGTGAGAGATTCCTGCAACATCCCCTTTTTAAAAAAAACCCCTGCAGATTTAAGGATATTTATGTGATATCTGTTTAAAAATTCATCATGGACTCACTGACTTGTTTGCGTAATCTGTATTCTTGAAAATGACTTCCTGTTCTGTTATCAGTGCTATTCCTTATTTTGCTTAGGTGTCGAAAATAATGCTTTTACTGTATCGACTTTGGAGCTTGATGGAAGTGTGTGTGTGTGTGTGTGTGTGTGTGTGTGTGTGTGTGCTGCCAAAGGAGCAGACATGTTTCAATAGTTTGGTGTTTTAGGAAAATAAAAACACACAAACGCAAAACAAACAGCCTGCTGTTGACTTTAGTTTGGAAAAGCTTTTCATACTCATAATCCATTACTTTATATCTCACTGCTCAGCGTGTGTGTGTGTGTGTGTGTGTGTGTGTGTGTGTGTGTGTGTGTGTGTGTGTGTGTCTACCTGTCACCTGCTTGTTTGTACCGTTTCCGTTAACCTGACTACTTCGACCTTTCAAATTAAAACTCTAAAGTGACGTCCTGTTTTGCATCTCCACCATTTTGAAGCACCTCACACACACACACACACACACACACACACACACACACACACACACGCTTTAAGATGTGTCGTAATTATTAAAAATCTACGTGTTAAAGAGAAAGTAATGATGAGAGGTTACAGCATCTTAAAAACTTTCAGTTTTTCAGACGCATCTTCAGATAGAATCTCCTTCTTTGTTATCTGTGAAAGTGAAAACTTCAGCATCAAAATGATAACTTGTGTGTTGTGGAACCTTTCATGTCCTGAAATTTGGATTGAAACGTCTCCAATTTCCTAAATGTTCCAAACGACTTCTTCATTTTCCAGATGTGAAAGTGCTCAAACAGCAAAGAGCAGGTTGTTTGTTTTCTCCAGAGGAAGACGAGCAGCTGTGCGACGGTCCACGCTGTTGAACGTGTTGCCTTTGTTGTCGTTTGTGGTATTTTTGGTAACGGATTCATTTTGTTTCCTTTTTGGGAAACAAGCTGCACAAAATGAGCATTTTGAAAGTATAGAGGACTGAACCTGTGGATCTGTCCATGTCGGCCCTGTTGTAAGCTTCATTATTGTTTCTCCAGGAAACCAGGAGATCCACTGACTTTCTGAGGAAAAGCTGCAACGATGCCTCGGCCCTTTTTATGGAGTAACTCTACTCTTAAATTAAAAACCTCGTCTGGTTTATCAGTTTATCAGTCAACAGTTGGAGCATCTTATGGAGACTGTCAAGGTACTTTCAAACCGTCAGCACCAGTTTGCCGCATATGTGCCAAAATGTGTGTAGTCAAATCTGAAAACACAGACATGATACACACATTTTTAGATTCAGTTTGACTTACACACCCCGGGGATATACTTATCTTCAATGTCCATCTTGAATAAACATCCAGAAATCTGCTTAGAAATCATAGAGAGAAAAAAGGCTCCTTATAACTCCAGAACTTGCTTGAGAATCATTGTGTTTTTAAGTTTTCTTCAGTATCAAAGTAGTTCAGTGATAGTTGTCTGTACGTCCATCTGTACACTGCTAACAAGCACTGCTCGTAGCTAATTTGGCGTCCTTTTAATGGTGCTAATTTGCCAAAATGTAAACAAATATAGGCTCACAGTCCATGGCAACATTAGACTTGTTGTTGACATAGTTCCAAAACTTAAAGCATGGAGGTGTTGACGGGCAGACAGGAAACTGCTGCGTTGCATGAATACACTTGCTAGTTTGACATATTGGTTACAGCAACAAAAACCAGGCAGGAGGAGGAGAAACATGTTTAGCTCCGACTTATTTCTGGAAACTCCTTGAAAAGTCCTGGAATTTTCACATCGGGGGGGGGGGCAGCAGTGGGAACGCTGGACGTCGTATGTGCTTCCAGCCCGGTTATGTTTGTGTCGCTGGAAGATGAAAGTGATGGATGGGTGGGTTTTGTTTTAAGGTGGCAGTCGTTCAGTCTCAGCTAATTATTAACAGTGTGTTGTGTTGCTGTGGAGTCGCTGGATTGTTGGAGAGTGACCTCTGTTTTTTAACTGACCACACGCAGTCTATCGTTTATTAAGCTTGAAATATTCAATCCCTCCTCCTTGTTTTCTTTCTCTCTTTTTGTCTTTGCCTCTCACTTTCTCCCCCCGTCTCCCCCTCTTGTCTCTCAGCCCTATCTGTTTCCTTTCCATAAACACCATCAGCGGTGTATTCCTGCCTCCGGTTAATTGTCTCTTCTTCTTCTTCTTCTTCTTCTTTATCCCCCGTCTTTCACCTCTCTCCTCTGTCTCTTCATCTCAATCACCCTGTCTTCTCTCGCACTCACACACAGCGGTACATGTCAGGGGTAATAATGGATCATGTGAATGCGCATGGAACAACACGGCTGGAGAGCTATTGTTGTTGAACGCACAGCGAACACATACTCCTCTCTCCCTCCAATCATATTGACATTCCTCTAATGCCTCGCTGTCTCACCCTCTCTAATGCTCTCTCGCCCTGTCTCTCTCTCTTGATGTTACTCTCTGGGAAAAGAAAGGAAAAATTAAATGCCCCCCTCCCCAAATAAAAAAAGAGATCTCCCACTGGGCTTCTGCATACTTTGTCTTCTCGGCAACCGAATGTGTGTGTGTTTGTGTTTCTGTGTGTGGAAAGCAACCACCACTCACATCCACTTATACCTCTGGCGCCGATTTTGGTCGATATTACAGTTTATGATAAGTTATGTTTTGTTGTTTTCTTTTAATTTAAAGTGCTCTTGGTGGCGTTTTCTACCCCAGTTACGGAGCCGCTCTTTTAATAATCACGTAAAAACAACAAAACAGGAGGAATAATGTGTGCTGAATGTGAAACGGAGATCCCACACATCCTGCTGAAGTTGGACTTTGAGACTCATTCAGAGGAGATGACATCAACTCTGCGACTCGCGGACTTTAAAATACTTTGATGACGAGGACGATGATCTCACCGCAAGTTAGAGATGAAGAATAACTTCTAGAGATCTGAAACCTTTTCCACTACCCCGACGACGTTGGATGATTAGAATAAAAGAAAATTGCTCCTTTGTGTTCGAGTTCCTCATCAGGAGGTCGGCGTACGTTTCTTTCTACTTCTGCTACGTCTGTGGCTCTCAGCTCCACACTCACTGGTTCCTGTTGACGTGAATGAAATAAAGAAACGGCTCACAAATATATCCTTTCATTTTAAAAGGCTCAGTAATTTCCCAAACCAGCTGCTCGCTGTAGTTTTTATCAAACAAACAGGAGGAAATGGTGCATTTGTTGGGGACTATTTCCAGCGGCGGATGAATCCGCTTTTGGTGCTCGAGTGAGTATTTGGGGCAGCAGGACGGTGTGTGTGATGGAGTCAAAATAAACAGTGTGTGTGTGTTCATGGTGATGAAGGAACATGTCAGCCGGTGCGACAGTGAGGCTCATTAATGTGTTTTTAATAGTTTAATGGAGCTCTATGGCTCAGAGGAAGAAGATATATCAGGCTGTGATACACACACAATATTTGCTAATATTGGTTTCGGCAACAATAAGAAAAATATAGAATATCTTTTCCTTTTATACACGTCGTGTCAGTAGAAACATCGTTAAACACCACGCAGATAATTCACCACTTCACTGCTCGCTGATAACGAGCTTTTGCTTTCAAGCTAAAGGTTTTAGCGCCGTCCGACCGCGTCTGAAGTGTTTATCCTAACGGGGATAACGACGCAGACTGTCGGAGAGTCTCTCGTGCTGTTGAACACACAAATGAAAAGTGATGGAAGTAGTTGTGTGCTTAGGAGAAGTCCAAGATTGTCGGACTCTGCTGTTGGAAGTGTGTGTTTTTTTTAGTTTTTTTTTTTAGACGCTTCTGTAAGTGCTTCCTTTTAAGCATACTGAGGCCTTTGCTCTGCTTATCTTATTGGATATTTTAAAAGGTCGTCATATTTAATCATATAAACATGAATATATGAGCGCACATATGAACAGATGTTACTTCAAAACACTGCAGACGATTTTTATAAAACCAAAACCACAGAGCTTTTTTTTTTTTTTGGGGAGGAGAGGGGAGTCTTTTCTGCTTCCTTGTCACCTCCTTGTGTGTGTGTGTGTGTGTGTGTGTGTGTGTGTGTGTGTGTGTGTGTGTGTGTGTGTGTGTGTGTGTGTGTGTGTGTGTGTGTGTGTGTGTGTGTGTGTGTGTGTGTGTGTGTGAGTGAGGGAATCGATAGTGAGTGACAGGAGGGAGGGCTGCTGATGTCGGAGTGTTATTCTGGGCTCTCCTTATCACGACAGGCTGTTAGAGCCCACACACACACACACACACACACACACACACACACACACACACACACACACACGCCGATGATGGAGGTCGTATTGTTTGTAACACAGGGGGAGCAAAGTCGTTTTGTTTTTGTGAAGCATTGCGGTTTCACACACACACACACACACACACACACACACACTCGCAGAATAACGTCCACACACACTCAGCATGAACTCCTTTCATCAATTTGGTGTTTTTCATTCTTTTGCATGGGGCATTAAGTTCTTTTAATGGAGCACAGTGGTTTGTAAAACACACACACACATTCGAACACGGTCAGTTGTTTTGCCTTCTGGCTGAGGTATGTCTGTGTGTGTGTGTGTGTGTGTGTGTGTGTGTGTGTGTGTGTGAGAGAGAGATTGTCTAGCAAGCACAAACAGAGCTATCAGTTGTCACACTGGGTCAGGTTACGTGTGTGTGAGTCTGCGGTAGTGTTCATATTCGCCTGTTTTTGTGTGTGTCTTGCTGATATTTGTGTGTTTGTTTGGCTGGTTTTCGTGTGTGTGTGTGTGTGTGTGTGTGTGTGTGTCTGGTTTCAGCTCCGCTTTGTGCTGTTGGTTAATTGATAAAGGTTAAAGCGGCGCTGGCCGGCGGGGAGCTGAGGTCACCTCGCTGCAGTGTGACGGTGTGAGCCACACAGTTATCAGCCGTCGCTGATCGCTGATGAAATGATTTCCAGAGTGAAGTCGTGATCAAATGGACAAGTTACTAAAAACAACCTGCTGCTCGGAACATTTCTGGGATGTTTCCTTGACTAGAGGCTTAAAACTGTGACTACAGGATTACACAAAACTAAACAAAGGTTTTGTGAACTACGCGGCGTATTTCACACATTACAGTGTGTTTGCAGGAGTTGGGGAGTACTGCAGGTGTAGAAAAGGTTGTATGAAGCCTGTAGCGTCTCCACAGGAAGCTGTGTGACGTCTGAGAAGTGAAGACTACAAGTTTGAAAATCAAACTGAGCTGACCAGAGATCAGCAGCCCGCTGCTCATCGGCTACATTAGCCGCTGCTAGCATAACGCACCAGAATCTCCGACCGAGCTGTCTGCGGTTGAGTTGCATTGTGGGTTATGTAGGCGTAAGGTGTGCAAAATGAATGTAATAAGTCCAGTTAGGGAGTCTAGTGAGACCTCATCCCAGTCCACTGGTGTCCACTGGTGTCCACTGGTGTCCACACCGCAACACAGCGGGGATGAGTTGAACACTTTGATGGCCTCCTCGTTGTTCAGGATGCTAACCAACTCGGACGGCAGCATCCTCCGCCTCCAGAGAGTCCAGCTCCTCCTCCAATCGCCGACTTGTTATCGCACATTTGAAGGTCGACAAAGATAGTCGAGAACATTTTTGATTGCTGCCTGTTGTGTAAGAGGGATAATGCGCGTGATGTGAAGGGTTCTCCTTTTAATTTTCATTACGTTTGCTATCCAGAAACTTGGTGGCTGGGAGCTCGTGTGTGCGTCTCAGGGGCAGAGGAGGCGGTTTCATGCTTCACTTACCAACCAGCCGGGGCGAGAGACAGAGGAAGGATGGTCTCTCTCTCTCTCTCTCTCTCTCTCTCTGACTGCCTCTCTGTTTTCCGGATGAAAACAGGGAGAGAGAGAAAGAGGGAGAGAGGTGAAGATCAAAGCAAGAAATATGACCCTCTGTCACCACAGAAAAGAACTGATCCTCTCCCCCCCGAGTGTGTGTGTGTGTGTGTGTGTGTGTGTGTGTGTGTGTGTGTGTGTGTGTGTGTGTGTGTGTGTGTGTGTGTGTGTGAGGGTGCGGACTGAACAAAACAGCAAGAGGGGAGAGGCAGGTCACCGTGTGTGTGTGTGTGTGTGTGTTAGTGAAATAGATAGTGTTTCACAAAGGCTGTTTCAGCCTCCGACTTCTCAGAGAGAGTCTCCAGAAGGAGTGGGGCGAGAGACACTGACAAGGATAGAGAGAGAGAGAGAGAGAGAGAGAGGGGGATGAAACGAGGAAGTGTGATTTAAAAGCGAAACCGGCCTTTTTGTGGCCCACATCTGTCCAGCTGTGGTCTCCTCCTGCTGCCTGTGATGTTTCAGTCAAGCTGAATCCAGAGTGAAGTGTCATAAACGTAAACACCAGCCGAAACTGTCAGTTCATTAACCGATTTTAATAGATGAACTTAGTCCGAGACGTTTTTCTTATGCGAGAATAAATAAAATATCTTTTGGTTTCGGACAAAAGAAGCAACATGAGGAAGTCGCCTCTGGTTTGAGGAAACTGTGGAGACAAATAATCTGCAGATGAATCCTTCCAACTTCTCTGCTGCTGCTCTGAGACGTCAATCAAATCTCTGTTTAATTGGCATTATTGATATTTAAATAAAGAGCTCAAGGTCGTGGGATTGTTTGTGTAACGCGTTTAGATTCTACGAATAACGTGGTGAGTTTTTCAGGCTCAGTCTCACTTTTTAAAAAGACAGAGTGGCTTTTTTTTCCCTTGTTTCACTGAATAATTATAAAATATCTGGTAAAGATCTGAAAAATTAGTTTGGTGAAGCAGATGTGTGTTTTTCTGCTGTTCTGTCGTCTTAATCATCTTCGGCGATCATCGTCAGATTCATCGTGAAGTAGAATAGATGTTTTTTCACAGACTTGTTGAACTCACTTGTCGCTGATTGCATTTGTTAATTGCTGCATTACAATAACTGCTGGACTGGAGGCGTCATTAATGTTGAGTTTTGCTTTTTCCTGCGATAATAAGTCAACGTTTCTTGAAGGAACGAGTGAATCGCAAGATATATTGATGTATATATCAAAGTAGATTTCCAGCTTCCAGAGGAGGGAGGGACAGAAGACGTTGGGGAATCTGTGGTATAGATTATTATTCCTGGACTTCAGACCAGAGGTTCCCGACCTGGAGGTCACGAGATATCCGAGAGAATTAATTTTCAGACTTTCCTTTAATCTTTGCTTTTTTTCCAGATCATTTTGGGGGCAAAAAGTCAAATGCAGATCATTTGAAGGGGTGACGAGCCTAAAAGGTTGAGAACCGCTGCTTTAAGGATATAAAATAAATATAAATATATGAGGAGTTTGGTCTCAGGACTTTGTTTCTGATCACGGTGAAAGTTCCTCCCTCGACTGTGTTTAAACTGGCTCGTGTTACCGAAAGCAGAGTTTTCCTCGTCGACATCAAACACACCGCTTGTGTTTTTAAGATTCGCCCACTCTGGCGGCCATCTTTAAAAAGTTTGGGGTGTAAAAGTAAAAACGTGGGTTTAGTGTGAACAGAAGAGCAGAACTGAGAGGACGAACCTCAAGTGACAGAGAGATGGAGGGATGGGGAGGTGAGAGAGGAGGGGGGGAGGTGAGAGAGGAGGGAGGGGGGGGGGTGTTGTCTGCAACAAGATTATTTGATGCCTGTGAACACACACACTTAAACACACAAACACAGTCTCTTAGGTGCACTTAGCAGATTGGTTTAGAAATCGCATTAGGGAGTGTCACAGCAGCCTTTCCTCTCGTTCACCAGGTAATCCCCCCCCCCCCCTCCTCCTCCTCCTCCTCCTCCTCCTCCTGGTCGGTTTGGTGGTCAGAGGTCAAAGGTCAAGGTCGCTGTGACCTCACAAAACACGTTTTTGGGCCATTATGACAAAGTTTCACACAGGTGTTTTAATGGGATACGAGGAGGTGACGACAGTTTTTACCCAAAAGGTCAAAGGTCAACTCTCCTTCCTTGTGTCCTCTCCTCTCCTCCTCTTCCCTTCATCTCTCATCTTTCTGCTCTTCTTGTTTACGAGCCTCATTTTTCTTTCCTTTGCCCTCCTCCTCCTCCTCCTCCTCCTCCTCCTCCATATTTGAGTCAATCTGTTCATCTTTCCCTCTCATATCCTTGTTTCCTTTCCTCTCTTGTCCTCTCCTCTTTTTGTTTCCTTCTTGTTCTCTCCTTCTTTCTTCGTCTCTCCACTTTCTCCTCCTTCACCAGCCTCCTTTTTTTCTTTTTTCCTGATTCTTCTTCTCCTCCTCCTCCTCCTCCATATTTGAGTCAATCTGTTCATCTTTCCTCTCTTCTCTTCTCCTCTTTTTGTTTCCTTCCTTCTTCGTCTTTCCACTTTCTCCTCGTCCATTTTTTCCTGCTCCTCCTCTTCCACCTTTTGGTCCATCTGTCCATCTTCTCCCCTCTTGTTTCCTTTCTTGTCCCCTCCTCCTCTTCCTCCCTCCTCCTCCTCCTCCTCCTCCCTCACATCCTTCTTTTATTCAATCTTCTTGTCATTTACCCCTCCCTCTCTCTCTTCTTCTTCCACCTGGTCTTATCTCTCTATTTATTGTGACAGCTTGTCAGAGGTGTGTGTGTGTGTGTGTGTGTGTGTGTGTGTGTGTGTGTGTGTGTGTGTGTGTTAGGGAAGAAGGGGAAAAAAAGCAACCGACAGATTTACAGTTTAGAGCGAGCGGCATCCACAAACTGCAATATCAAAGAGAGAGAGAGGGAGAGGAGGAGGAGGAGGAGGTCAGAGGCGAAGGAGGAGATGAAAGGAGAACAGAGAGGAGGAGCTGAGAGAGGGTAAAGAGAGGGCAGCGAGGGGGATGACAGGTGACGTGTGTGTTTGTGTGTGTGTGTGTGCTTCACAGACAACATGTTATTAATAAAAACAGGGAAAAAAACGTAATTATCATCCATTTTTAAACAGATGTGTGTGTGTGTGTGTGTGTGTGTGTGTGTTATTACAAAATAATTATAGCTGAAATCAATTAAAAACATGACAAGAGCATGCATGCATATCTGTGTGTGTGTGTGTGTGTGTGTGTGTGTGTGTGTGTGTGTGTCGCCCACCAGTGTCCTCGTCATACAGAAACTTTACCAGACAGCGTGTTATTAACAAAAACTTTAACTTAGTGTAATTTATAATTAGCAGAGTGAAAACATGTCAGGAGCATGCACGTGTGTGTGTGTGTGTGTGTGTGTGTGTGTTTTCTTAAAAACTTAAAACTCATTTTTACCCTGTTATTGCACATATTTCCCCCTTTTTTTCTGTTTTTATGGATTTGTGTGGCGTGTGTGTGTGTGTGTGTGTGTGTGTGTGTGTTTGACATGTACAGTGTGTGTTCGTGTGTGTGTGTGTGTGTGCTCATCACCACCACCCTGCGCGTCAAAACTCCTTCCCAGACAGCGTGTTATTAATGAAAACGTATAATAATCCATTTAAAAACATGTCATCATGATTAGAATAATAACAGTGGTTAAACTGACTGAGACGTTTATGGAGGAAGAAGTTCTCATCATTCTACCGGCGTGGGAGTGTGTGTGTGTGTGTGTGTGTGTGTGTGTGTGTGTGTGTGTGTGTGTGTGTGTGTGTGTGTGTGTGTGTGTGTGTGTGTGTGTGTGTGTGTGTGTGTGAGCAAACAAACATGTTAGCGCTTCAGTCGAGTGCCAGCTTCCCAAACTGTTTCTTCTTTTGTTTACACACAAAAAGAGTCTGGACAAGAAAATGAAGTTATAACAAACGGCGTTCACAAAATAAAGTTAGGAATATGACAACTTAATCATCAGAATTATACATTTTCATTTTTCCCTCTCTTCAAGAAGGGATGAAGACTTTTACCTGAGGTTTACAGTTTAATATGTTTGTAATCTAAAAGTCAACCTCTGCTTTTTAAAAGTTCTGTTTAGTTCAGACATTTGTCTGAGAGCTTCAGTTACTTTTCTTTTCTCCAGATTTGGTGATTTTGGATTTGAAGGATGAAGAGTTCCTTCATGTGTTGAGAACGTTCTCCTCCTTCAGCTCAAACAAACTATTTATTTCCCCCTCGGATCTAATGCGTACACATTTCTACTTAAGTGAGATTTTACTTACTAACAGAGTATTTCACTGTTAAGCAGCTCCTCATTACATGTAACCTAAACATCTAAGTGACGTCTCAATAAGACATAATTCAGCTTTAAAGCTAAGACTACTTTAGACTAAAACTGCCAAGCACCTGCATATCAGCGTATAAAGGGTTTGTGTGTTTTTTTTCATGCATATTTTTTTAACTAAACGCGTCTGTTGTTCCTTCAGCAGCAGCGAGAGACGTCCTCATGTGAATATCTGAAAACATTGTTTTTGCAGCTATGAGCTTGTCATTCAGTAGCAGCGCGCTACATTTGTGTGTAAATGTGTTTGTATGTTAACTCGTGTATATGTGATAGCCTACTGCGAGTGTGTGTGTGTGTGTGTGTGTGTGCAGGCAGACATGCTGTCGTTTTGATAGCTTGTCATTGAAGCGATCTGGTCCACTGTAATTTTCTACTCAAAGGAAACAATGCAACAATACATGCTTCGCTGTCAAAAAAATCCCCCTCCACGCTGTGTGTGTGTGTGTGTGTGTGTGTGTGTGTGTGTGTGTGTGGTGGGTGTTCATGCTCTCGTCACTGTAACTGTTGAATCGGTCTTAGTTTGCACAACATCTTTTTGTCTTTTTGCTTTCTTTTCTCCCATTTTTTTCTGTTTCTGTTTGCTTTCTTTCTCTTCCATTATCTCCTCCTTTCACCCCCCCCCCCCCCCCCCCCCCCCCTCTGTATCTGTTTTTCTGTCTCCCTCTCTTCACCTCCTTTTTTTTTTTTTTTTCTTCTCCTCTCTGTGTTTGACATATTGGTGTCACCAATAAATCATTGCATGCACTCCACCTTTTTAAAAGAGAGAGGGACAGGTAGAGGAACAAAGACGGAGGGATGTATGGAGGGAATATTGTTTAGCATCTCATCAAAGTCACAAGGACTGATGTAGGATTTAAAGATTCCCTTCAAGAAGTCTTTTTATTATTTATTCCACTTTAAACTTTTTTGTGTTAAATGCCTTATCAATGAGGAGGAAATTCTTTACAACACATCTTAGAGAAGTGCACTATACAGAACTGTAATCGAAAAACAGCCTATTTAAGACCTTGAAGCAAAAGTCGAGGCTGTAAAGAATCTACAGGATATAACAAAAATAATTGAATATTATCAGAAGGGAACATTTGCAAGGTTTAAATCCTTGTTTTTGTAAGTTCAGTTCATGCGTGCCCTTTACCATCTGTTCCCTCCATCACTCATCACCAGACAATTTAAAATACAGAATATAATAATGCACAACATGCAGGAAAGCGTTATCAGTCTCGGGTTCCACGTCCACTACATGAACTTGGTTTACACTCTAAAATACATATGAAAACCATGTGAATAGCCTGCAGGATTATAATAAAGTAAAGTAAAATTAAACTGCAGCCAAAGCCAGTAAAATCACCTACTGCAACCTGACATAAAAGCACAGTCAAACCAATAAAACCAGCATACTGTAACATGAAAGCACAGTGAAATATAGAACAGTCACACATAAAGACCAACTCACTCTTCATTCATTAGCTGAGTTTTTAATTATGATGGTGGCCAGTTTATACCATACAAGTCTGGTTTAGTAAATATGTATTTATAAGCCTAAATGGACAATGAACCAGATTGTTTCTGCTTTCTCGTACAGGACCTGTCTTTTTCATCTATTCAGTTAAAATAAGTATATTTTAAAATCAAATTTTAAACCATGAATTCCTTCAGATGGGGGATTTTCAAGTTTTCTCACAGCTAGCAGCTAAGCTAGCAGGCTCAGAACTAATCCAGACTGCAATAACTAATGGATTTAATAACTTCAATTAGTACCCAAAAAATCTTTCTTAAAGTTAACTGTCATTCTGTTTCAGAGCAGATAGCGGTTAAGCTAACAGTCTGTAAATGCATAATGCCATTGATTTTAATAAAAAACGTTTGTTGTTATAGCAGTTTTAAGTCTACAATGATCAATATAAAGCTCAAGTGTTTAAGTGTTTATAAAAAATTTAGCAAGTCAAATGTGAGTTGCTGTTTCCTAGCAGATAGCAGAAAAGTTAGCAGAAAAGTTAGAAAGCTCAGCTAGCGATAATCCAAAGCATTAAATCAGTAATTTAATGACTGAAATTGATCCGAATTAATTCAACCATTAATTCAGCCATTCATAACAGAACTCGTCTCAAATAATCAAATTAACAAATTACTATAGATTTGACGTCGGTTATCTTCTTGAAAAGATTGGTAGCAGTTGAGCTAGCACACACTACCACACTTTATTGATGCAATGACTTAAATGAATCCAGATTTATTCAATTAAACGAAGACCTCTAAACCGACTTAATCTAAATTTCCATCGCTGTGTATAAAGTCTTTTGACACACCAGCTTCCTGGCAGATAGCAGTTAAGCTAGGAGTCAGATAGCAGTTAAGCTAGCAGTAGTACACAAAGTGACACAAGTCATTGATTCAAAGACTGAAAGTAATCAAAATCCATTTACTTTAAATAAAAAAAAACTCAAATCTCAATCAAATGTATAAAATCTTTAACTCGTTGGACACGGCAGTTAAACACCAGCAGATTAGGTTAAGCTAGCAGGCTCGGCGCTAATCTGAGCACGCATTAATCATTGATTCGGTGTCTGCCTGTAATTGATATGTAAATAGCATGTTTAACCCCCATTTACATGTGTGTTTGTGTGCGCCGACGAGGGCCAAGTCTCACACAGATGAGTGTGTTTCAGTGTGTGTGTGTGTTTGTGAGAAAGACAGAGCGAGTGTGGGAGTGCAAGAGGCATGTTGAAGGAGGGGGGTCGCTTCCAAGTTACAAAAGAAGTTAATTAAAAATGAAAAAAGAGAACGAAGGGAGGGAGAGGAGGAGGAGGAGGAGGAGGAGGAGAGGGAAGACGGGAGTGGACGGAAGCAGTCGGGGGTGGACAGAGGGGGAGAGAGAGGGAGGGAAATATAAAAAAAGGAGGGGAAGGTATTGAAGGAGGGAGGGAGGGAAGCAGTGTTTTATTGAAAACGGGTGGACAAACAGTATGTAATTGGCTGGGGCCGCAGGGGCTAAAGGAGAGGTTCAAAGAGAGGAGAGAGCGAGATAGAGAGCAAATTAACAGATAGTGGAGGGAAGACGAAGGGGAGGAAGAGGAGGAAGGGAAAGAGATGACATGGGAGAAAGAGAGGGGGGAGAAAGTGTTGACTCAGAGAAAGATGAGTGGATAAAAGAGAGAGAGAGGGGAGAGCTACACGACGTGGACACCTGACTGTTTACACCAACATGTGATTGTCGGACGCTTCGCTTCTCCTCACTCTTTCTATGGATTCAGGATTCGCTCCCGTCGGGCCACCGGAGGGGCTTTGAATATGAGATATTAGATTAGAGCTTTGGGTTTAGCAGACGCTAAAACCACAACAAGTCAACCAACAAACGCTCCAAAACAAACAGAGTATGTTGTTGGTGTTTTCTGACCCACATCAGCAGGACAAAAACTCATCAATTACTCAATCGACAGACAATTAACCAGCAACTTTGATCAAGTTTTGATAAGCGATTGATCGTTAAAGTCCCAACCTTATTAGCTTGTGACTCTTTAGAACGACGCCGTGTCTGCTTGAGACCCCTCCTCACAGGTTGAATCAAAGAGTGGCTTTTTTTTCTCTTGTTTTTACTGAATAATTATTAAAAATAAAATGATTTTGTAATTCACAAAGCAAAGTCTGGAAAAACTAAATATAATTTGGTGCGGCAGATATGTTTTTCTGCTGTTTTATCCCCTTAATCATCTCGTGACCCCTCAGATTTCTCCAGAGACCCTTTGTGGGGGTCCTGACCCCTAGGTTGGGAACCACTGATTTAAGATTCACTCATTCTTTCTCAGCTTTATATCATTTTAAACTTAGTATTGTTGGGCTTTGGACAAAAAGAAGACATTTTGGGTGTCAATGGGTTTTCAGGGAAACTGTGATGGCCATTTTTCAAAATTTCTTTTGACATTTTATACCGAAAACGATGAATTTATAAGAGAAAATAACCGATAATAGGAAATAACTGCTTCTTTTGTGTTGAAAAATGGAGCTGCGACGAACGAATTCGGTAAATCTGCCTCTACTTCGAAACATCATGCTCGTGGCTCATACAGGCCCTCGCCAGGTCAACGTGAACACTTCATTTTAGGTAGTTTTTCCCCGTGAGGACAGTCTCTCATGTGGGCCTCGTCATGATGATGATTGTCTCGATACGTCTGCAGCTTCATTCATACTTCACTGGAGCCAAAACAGCCTCTCACCAGATTTACGGGAGCGTCCACATACTTCTGTCCATGTAGCGCCAGTGTGGTCGCTGCACCTGAGGTAAATAAGGAGCTGGCTTTATTAGCATTTATATGTGTGTGTGTGTGTGTGTGTGTGTGTGTGTGTGTGTGTGTGTGCTGACTAAGGCTTATCAGATTCTCAAGGGGCAAGAAAAAAGCCAGAAGAGAGAGAGAGGTTAGAAAAAAGAGGACAGAGGTACTCTCTCTCTCTCTCTCTCTCTCTCTCTCTCTCTCTCTGTCTGATTGAATGGAAGCTGAAAGGTCGCGACCTCTTTCTAAACACTCCACGGTTCTCAGCATTAATCAAATAACACTCACACACACTCACACTCAAACACACACACACACACACACACACACACTCTTGCGCTGACCTTCACACACTTGCATGCATGCACACCGAACACGCATACATTTAAAAACACTGAGGGGGGGGGGGGGATCACATGGGCTCACGCAGGCAGATGCAAATGGTGGGTCGGCTTGCACATGTGTGACACACTCACACACACACACACACACACACTACCAGGTGAATTTAGATAGGATTATACACACATACCACACTGTATAAACAGTGTCAAATGCCCTGTATGTATGTGTGTGTGTGTGTGTGTGTACATGTTTCTCTCTGCATCTTTATGTGTGTATTGCTTGGTGTGTGTGTGTGTGTGTGTGTGTGTGTGTGTGTGTGTGTGTGGTCGTAACAGTGACATCTGCACCGTTGGCTAAACAGCTTGCGAATATGCTGATAAAAACAACGCCGGCAGCCAAATTTACAACACCTATAAAACACACACCCACATACACACACACACACACACACAGGCTCACAAACACACACACACACACGTACACTCAGAGGGCGTATTATGGTGAGATTTACGGTGTGTCTGTGTGTGTGTTTGGGTTTATTGCAGTTTACAGGACAGAAAGAGCGTCTATGTAAGCAACAACTACACAGTGTGTGTGTGTGTGTGTGTGTGTGTGTGTGTGTGTGTGTGTGTTGTTGTTAGAAAAGGACACCCAGGCTTTGAATTTGAATGTTATTTGTATTTTATCATCTTCGTCCTGTGCAGTATTTGTGTCTCCTCTTTTTGCAGTTATACTGTGAAGTTTGTCTTTTTTAACGCTGTCAGTTCTTAAATAAACGGACGTATTTAAACTTAAAGGCATCAGTGGAGGTTTTGGACCCCTGATGGCTCTATGGAGCAATGCTTTTAGGAGTGGAGTCCGTGTTGTGTTGGTAACTTGTGCACATGTATGAGGACACTCCAGTAATGTTTACTTGGTGTTTTCTGTTGAACAGAACAGGCGTAACCTTGTGGCTAAAAGACGGTAATGTTTGGTTGTAACAGACAAACTATCAGCGAACCAAAGCTGCTGTAATCAAGTGTTTCCAAGATTATTCCAATACTTCAGAGGCTCTGCGAGGCAGCCACAGTGGCTTTACTCTCATATTATGTTCATGCTACAGTACAACGTGGAGCCTAGCTACAGGCGTTCCTATGGTTACTGTTTAGATGCAGTGTAGCATAGAACCTAGCTACAGTCGTTTCTATGGTTACAGTTCTGATGCAGTGTAGCATAGGACTTAGCTACAGGCGTTCCTATGGTTACTGTTTAGATGCAGTGTAGCATAGGACTTAGCTACAGTCGTTCCTGTGGTTACCGTTTCGATGCAGTGTAGCATAGAACCTAGCTACAGTTGTTTCTATGGTTACAGTTCTGATGCAGTGTAGCATTGAACATAGCTACAGTCGTTTCTATGGTTACAGTTGCGATAGTGTAGCATTGAACTTAGCTAAAAAACCCAGAGCGGAACATCTGAAAGAACAACAAGTATTCCAGACCCCAGTGTGCCATCAGGCAAGGCACTGACCTCCTAACTCCTCGTCCCGTCTGCAGTGTAGCAGCACTCTGTGGCTGTGAATGTGTGGGAGTGTGAGAATGTGCAACAGGAAGTCATTAAAAATGAGCGTAAACATGCTCATGAAACATTTTCCTGGATAAATACAGCACCATTCTTAAAAAGAGTCAGTGCACTCGGAGCAGAAATAAAGGCCATGTGTGTTTATGCAGCCTATATCAGGAGCGCTTAACCTTTTTTCCAGCATGTAACCCACACTGAGTAAATTTAGCCTCAGCCTGGGACTCGGGCTGGAGACAGAAGCCTGCAACCTGCTGTAGAGCCCCAGCTGTATTTCATGAGAAACATTCACCTGTTGAAGAAGTGTTCATTTAGAAAACCCCCATTTCTGTTCATCATTCAGTGCTTATAACATGAAAAGGTTTATGACAACAGGGATCCAGCTATATTAAGTATTACGCTCGCTAATATTTCAAATTTAAAGCAATACTGCTACTCCTACTGCCTACCATTTATCTAGTATCAAACACTCGTTCCTTTGCAGACTTCAGTATGCCTGTAAACACTTTGGAGTTTGCTTACAAAGAACAGAAGTTTGTTTTTGTGGGTGCGATTACGAAGCATGGACCGGTGTCACATGCCGCAGCTTTCACAGCCTCGGATAATTTGGATGCTTGTTGCTTGATGGGCTTTTCTAAAGATATACATATAGCAAAACAAGAAAACCAGACAGAGTAAACAGAGTAACTACAGACGACAGCACACAGGACAGCAGGTGGCCTGTAATTAGAGTTAAAATTCACCACAACAGAAATGGACATCCATCAGAAACTTTGTGTTTTTCTGAGATTCGGTACAGTTTGCTCGGAAAATGCCAAGAAATTGAGAGAAAAAAAATGCTGAATTTTGATGAGACGGCGGCTTTGACCTTAACCTTGATGAACTGGGTTATAAAATAACTTGGAACACCTCGTGGTTTTACCATTTTCCCGCCATTTACAGCCATTTATTTAGTTATTTCTTGGGCTATGTGACAGTCCTTATTCCAGTCATAAGACATATTTAAATAACAGCCAGACACAATATGATTTTGTCTCCCGGCTGGTTGATTGGAACAGATTCGGTCCAATCATGATAACTTTAATGTGAGTTCCCTAGATTAACCCGCACTTTCTCATAAAATAAAATGTCACGTGTTTCAAACTCATCGAGCAGATTTTGGCAGGAACGACGCTTTAAATCCAATCAGATAAGCTGGTTAAAGTATTTACATGACAGTTGAAATAATAAGAGCCTTAATGTGCTTATAATTGAATTATTGGAGTGTAAGTAAACACTGATGGAAAAGTTCGGTGGGATTTCTGCTGCTCTGAAGACGAACCAGTCTCCTTTTAACAATAACAATAAAAACTTGACTTTCTCCTCACATCATTTCATTTTCGCTCTCAAACTTCAGTCCGAAGCAGGAATGTGTGTGAATCCCTCTCAACCCGTCTCATGTTCCTCCTCGTTTTTCTCTCTTCCTCTCCTCCTCCTCCTCCTCCTCCTCCTCCCTTCCTCCAACCCCCCCATCCCTCCATCCTCTCCCTCTCTGTGGTTCGAATTAGACAATGAAAACAATGAATTTGGTGTCTGTTTCTTTCTCTCGGTGTCTCGCCCTCCCCCACTTCTTTCTCTTCATCTTGCTCGCCCTCTCTCTCCCTCTCATAGTGACCCCGTGTCATACTCTCTCGCCCATGCCAGCAACCCCCCACTTCTCTCTCTTTTTTTATTTTTGCTTTACCGTTTCTCTTCTGTATGTTTTCTAGTTTCTCTGCCTGAACTCGGATATCACCATGTCTCTATTCTCTATCTGCGTCTCTCTCTCTCTCTTTGTCCCCATAGTCTTTCTCTGTCTCTCATCCTCTTTTTCTATCTTTCTCTCTCTCTCTCTCTTCGTCTTTCTATGTGATTTCATGCTCCAGCTGCTCTATTATCAGTCTGTCTGAGGTTGTGTTAACATCAACAATACTGCTACACATACACTGATGGACAGATAGATGGACAGGCAGATAGATAGTCAGATAGGCGTTCAGCAGGATCCTTGTTCAAACTCTGCTTTTCATTCTTCTTTCGTATTCTTTTTTTTTTCTGTCGGCTTATTTTGCTGCAACAAGTTGAGTTTAAGCAGAAGTTGTAGCTCAAGTTGTTACAAGACTTATGTGTTTGAACAGAAACACAAGTTTAAGAAGTTTTATCTTAAATTTAATTACACGTTTTTTAAGGTAAAACACAATATAGCTCAATCTTCATCAGGTGCATAACACCGGTGTGAAGAAGCCGCCGGTGTTATGCATGAATAATTTGACATCTCATGTACTTTGTTTTTAAGTGTTTGGTGTAGTTTTAACATAGAACTCATGAGTTTTAAACAGCTTCAAGATGATTTTAAACATATATTTTTTAGGGAAAACTAATATCTATCAATTAAGAAGTATCTTAATCAGGCGCCTGGAGGAACACCAGATTAAATGAGCCACGGATGTTGTGTACAACCCAAAAGTCACCTTCCTCAGCTAAAATGTCATGTTGTAAAGACCTTGTATAATGTCTAATATTGTAAAGAGGAATTTCGAAAGGAAACAAAACATTCCTCAATTAAGAATTATCTTAATCAGGATCCCTGAGGAACGCCGTTTGAAACGAGCCGTCAGTGTTATGCTAAATGGTTTTAAGTTGGGTTTAGACTCAACTTGACAGAACGGCGTCATGTTTGATTTAACTAGAAGTCCTGGACATCTCATTTAACAAGTTGTTAATGAGGAGCCGTAAGGAGCTACACCGTTAACGTTCACTTCTGAAGCTGTTGTTGATTTAAGAAACATGGCACCCATAAAGGACCCCGACACCTGCAGACCTCACTGATCAGTTCAGGCTGTGTTCAGGACTACTAATTAAGAAACGTAATCGAAGGATGTTTTTTCATCCTTTACCTCGGCACATCCAGGTTCAAATGATGAAAGCATTCCATTTTGCTTTAATAATTCCTTAAATATTCATATCAACAAACTGAAAGAGACACCCACTCGACTCTCTTTCTAGAGATGACTCGTGTTATTCTGAACTGTAAGATGTCTTTCCAGTTTCATTTTCTTATGGATGGGGGTGGTTTCCTCTTTGTTCACACCAGCGATCCTCAAACTGTCATGAAGACTCTGAAAATAGACCTCCATCTATTTTCTGGAGGGTCCTCGAGTGACGGGGAGTATTTTCTTTAGCCTGGGTCACAGGGTGAGACTAAATGTGCTCTGTTCAGTCTTAAAACATGACAAGAATCCTGATATAGTCTCTCCAAACCCAACAGGATTTCTTTTCTACTTTACTTTACTACTTGAGTTCATTTTTACTTCCATTACTTTTATTGTCTTTGACTTTATTTTGGCTTGTTGCTAAATATCGGCACGAACAAGGCAAACTGTGAGAGAAACATCCGCATATCCAATAAGGAACTCCCTTTGGAAATCCAGTGTTTTTACATGTCTCGACAAATAACTTCAGTAAATCAAGAAAACAAGAGTTCAGTTATTTTCCAATCATGCTGAGGGTGGGGCCTTCTTCCCAAATGTTTTTGTACACAAGAGTAATATTGAACCGAGATACATGTGATGTTTCTGCAGGACAATGATGTTATCTTGACTCTGGTGACCTTTGACCTTTTTTTTTTTTGGAAGAAAGCAAGAGAAAGTGGGGAAAGATTAATGATGGAATCTGCATGCGAGGAATTTCTTTCTTTCTTTTGTAGCATGTTGTTTTCTTTCCTTGTATTTGTTTGTATTTTATTTTTCTTTCTTTGTCGTCCTCCTGTTTCTCCACAATAGATGGACAGAGGGAATGTCGTCGTCTTCCTCCTCCTCCTCCTCCTCCCTCGTTCATTAATCACTCCCTCCCACTGCTCCTCTTTTCTCTCCGTCTCCTCAGTTGTTTCTCTTGCCTGTCAAACATCTCTGTCTTCTTCTTCTTCTTCTTTTCTTCTTCTCTGCAAGGCGATTTGATTCGCTCATGAACGACCTCGTTTTCCCTCCGTCTGCCTCTCATTTTTCCTTCCAACCTGTTGCGATATCCCTCCGTTCTTTCATGCTTTTTCTAACTTTAGTTTCCTCTTCTTCCCTTATTTAATTTGTTTGTTTTGCCATTTATCTTTCCTTCCACCTCTTGTTCCTGTCCTACCTTTCCTTCCTTCCAACCTCCCTCATTTCCTTTTTTCTTTATTTCTCTCCTCGTTCCCTTCCTTCCTTCCTTCCTTCTCCATTTCTTTCTCTTTCTCCTTCCTTGTCTCTCCTCATCCTCGTCCTTCCTCTTGTGTGTGAGAGACAAATCTTTCCACTGTTGTTGTTTGGATTCTTTCAGGATTTTGTCAAATCTCAGCCATGTTTGTAGTTTTTGGAGCATGGGGGCGTTTTTTTTTTTTTTGCTGATGTGTTGGTATGTAAAGAGAGAAGGAGAGTGTGTGTGTGTGTGTGTGTGTGTGTGTGTGTGTGTGTGTGTGTGTGTTAGCTTGTGTGTTTATCAAGTTGAAACAGATTCCAGCTTGTATTTATGTGTTTTCTGTGCACATGTGAGCATTCAAACATCTGTAACACTTCCATAAATTGTCCATGTGAAAGTGTGTGTGTGTGTGTGTGTGTGTGTGTGTGTGTGTGTGTGTGTAATAGATGAGAAAGTTTGTGTGTGTGAACTGCTCTTTTAACTCAAACACACAGAGCTTAAAAGCAGCATTTCCTGCCTTGGAGGATGAAAGCTGCATGATTATTTGTCCTGTGTGTGTGTGTGTGTGTGTGTGTGTGTGTGTGTGTGTGTGTGTGTGTGACCCACTTGAGGCCAACAAATACCACAGGCCTCGCTGTTCGTGTGAACTCTTTCTTGATCTCGTCTTGTGTGTAATTTGTGTGTATATGGGACAAAAAGTGAGAGGGAACATGTGGGCCTGAATGTATGCACCTGTGTGTGTGTGTGTGTGTGTGTGTGTGTGTGTGTGTGTGTGTGTGTGTGTGTGTGTGTGTGTGTGTGTGTGTGTGTGTTTTCCTAATGGGATCATTGTAGGTTTGTCATGGAGGGTGCTCTACCAGCCTGTAGTGTGTGTGTGTGTGTGTGTGTGTGTGTGTGTGGGGGGGGGGGGGGGGTGCATTCCCTTATGCTTTGTTTGGGGTGACCTACAAAAGCCACATTCTTCTCCTCTCCCTCCTTTTGCTTCATGCTATAGGCTACAAACGGCATTTCCTGCCATGATTACTAATTATTGATGTAAAATCAGAGATGATTATTATTATTATTATTATTATTATACTGGAAGACATTTTGACGACGAGTAGCAGTCTGAGATTTAATAAGAGAGCGAGAGGAAACGACGTCTGACAGAAGTGCCTGTGGATTGTACTCCAAGGTCGAGCTCAGCGCGGCTCCAAAACAACGTCTTTAAACGGAAACAGCGGCGTTTTAAACATCCTGTTGCTTTTAATAAAAAAAAGCTGTGATGTGATATTATTTTGTATTTACTTATTTAGCCTGAGGTTTCACAGCACATGTATGTAAAACTGTCTACACATACAATGCTTACTGTTTTCATGTTTGTTCGTATCTGTTCAGAGCAAATGTCCATATCCCAGTAATAGTATTTGTATTTGTTTACACTTTTAATGAATGTGGCAGTAAAAAACAGAAAATGAAGCAGACTTTCTTTCTAGCTCTGGAAGTGGCTAGTAAGTAAAGAGTATTTCCCTCTGAAATACAGCGGAGTAGAACTATAGTAGTATAGTAACAAGGGAAGTACTCAAGTAAAGTATGTCAAAATTGTACTTGAGTAAATGTATGTAGTTACTTTGTTAATCTTAACGTATATTTAAAACTTTATTTATAGCACTTTTCAAAAGTTACAAAGTTCTTCACCCCCCCCCCACCCACGATGTCACAATTGTGAGTTTGTGATGACGAATATCAACAATACAACAATTACCACAAGAAATACTGCACTGACGGCTCCATTTGCATAGCTGTTTAACTGCACGTTGTAAAATAAAAACAACAAAACAGGAAAATTATCAGTCAGCTCTAATTAATAGAAGACTAATGCTGACTCCATTAAAGCCCAGAGGCTGACTCAGCACAATCCTGAGAGCACACTGGACCCCCCCCCCCCCCCCCCCCCCCCCCCCGCCCCCGAAAACAGATTAACTGGACTACGACAGCATAATGAGGCCTAATAACGAGCCGGTTTATTAAACAACAAAAAGTTTGGTTTGTGGCTGTGAAGTGTGACCAGGCAGAGTCACGTTTTTCTTTCTCTCCGGCCGTCGGCTTCCAGGAAAGGGAATGACTGTCAGAGGCGGCGAGAGGCGATGTGTCACGGCAGCTCTGATGTTTACTGGAAACACCGGTGAACTCATGAGCAGAGGGAGAGCAGTGGATCCATCTGTAGATACTCTACATTTCTCAGAGTCTGCGGCCATGCTGGTGAGGCTGCGCTAACCGCTAACATGCTAACAGTGACGACACTTGCGCGCTGATGATCCGGGATAATGTTTACCAGTTTTATTCAGTTTTGTTCATATTTGGGACGTGACGTTTACGTGGAGCATAGTTTCAGGTGGTGAGGGCTTGTTGTGTTTTAGCTTTTGAATTATTATTATTATAATAATTATTATTATATTATTATAAGTTATAGTGGCGTTTTTTTTTTTTTAGCTCTCGCAGCCTCAAACGGTGGCGTTAACAACTTATGAATGAAACTTCAGGATCAGTGGAGTTTGTCTCTGCATTTCTTTTATTTCAGTTTGTAGATCATTAGATTGTAACTCGAGCCGAACGCACCCTGCAGACGTGGAAGACACTGATCAGAAACCTGCATCCGGAGTTTTCACACCACAGTACTTTATCCAGGTTTATGAAACCAGGAAATTATCAATAACGTCACATTTGTCGCATTCGAGTACACAAAGCCTGTTTCAACTGATTAACTGTTGTATGTAAAGCAGCTAGCTAACACACCTCTTCATTCCCTCCTTTTTGCAGAGCTCACACGGCCATGCTCCAGCACACCTTGTGTCCTTTAATGCAAAATGACAACGCTCCTGGTTTGGAGACCTGCTGAAATCCCCTGATGGCAGAAACTGTGTCATTTTGTATTAAATAGATTGTGTTGTGGAGCATAATGTTCTAGGGTGGCCCCTGAAATGAAATCACTCTGAGCTCATATATCCACCGCAACAGGAGCCGGAAAACAAGCAGCTTTTCATTTGATTCATTTGTTGGACTCCAGTTTTCATACAAATTAGTGTTTTGTTTCTCTTTATCTCTTTTTTTTATCGCAGCCAGATCTTTTCTGTTTACTGGTCTTTAATTTCAATAATTTCCTTGGATTCTTCCTGGAAATAATGATGTAATTTGGTACCAAAGATAGAGACAACAGACGTTTTTCCAGTTGGCACACTTTCAGTTATGTAATTAGTTTTGTTAATTTGACACAATGAGAGAGAGAGAGACGACCCCCAGATCACATATAATCTTTGAGTCTTAGTCTGTTTCAAAAGTATGAAATTAGTCTTCAGGAAAGCACACAATCAAACATGGAGAATAAAACGTCCAGTAATTCAAATGAAAAATCTTCTGTTTAAAAGGAGCAATTCTGTCCTATTTTCCTTGTGATTAATACCAAATTACATTGTTCATTTCAGGGAATTTTCTAGGAAATTAAAAACCTGAAAAAGGTTTTAGTTGTTAGATGTCAGATGAGGAACTGAGAAGGGAAGAAAGTGAAGTGTTTAGTGTGTCGTTCTTGTGAAAAATCCTTTTGAAAGATTTTAGAGCGACGTGGAGGGAACAGGTGAATGCAGGTGTGCTGAAGACAACAGGAAGTTAGTTATTGTAGTTTGACCCACTTACCAACACGGTCAGCTGTTGGAGCTGCAGTGGCTGTGACACAAAGCTCATGGAGGCGATTAAAGTGCCACAATTTGCGCCAAAAATCGCCCTCCTTCTCGGAGTCATAACTCAGTCAAATCTGAACACACAGACATGATTCTCATATTTTTAGATTCAGTCTCTTTCTATATACCTATGTAGCAGTATTATATGTGATGTGCATCTCAAATAAACGTCCATAAATCGGCTTAGAAATCATAGAAAAAAGACGCCCTTTATAACTCCAGAACTTGCCTGAGAATTGTCACGTTTTTAGGTTTTGTTCAGTATCAAAGTAATTTGGTGACAGTTGTCTGTACATCCATGAGTGCACTGCAAACAGGAACTGTTACTAGCTCATTTGGCTTCTTTTAATGGTGCTAATTTGCCAAAATGTAAACAACTATAGGCCGGGGGGCTCAAGTTGTAGGCCACAACGAAACTCACTGAATCCACAGCGACGTTATACTTCCCGTTTACACAGTGCCAAACCTTTTGAAATCCTCTGGTCGTGTTCTCAGTGTGGGCTAACATTTCTGAACAGACAAATAAAATAAAATGTCATGAACAGATCGAGGAAAAAGACGCCACGATCAACACAGTTTGACAGAAAAGAAGAAAAAGACAAACTCTGATTTAATGACACATTTAATAAACAGACGGAGGTGAAGTTGTACTTTGAAATGTGAGCATGAAAACAGAAGCAACCCCCCCTCGCCCTCTTCCCATTGACTATCTGATAACAGAGTTAACAGTCTTATAAAGTGATACGGTTCATCTGTAAACAAATACCATCGACAGCCTTATAAAGTCGGACACCATTACAGCTGCAAACCGGGCTGCTCGACTTCCTCCGACGCTGTTGCTGTTGACTCCATGTTCGCCTCCGATTGGATTAAAGTCAAACAGCGGCAACACGACGAGGTGTTTGTGCGTCCAGGAGAAAGTAGAAAGTCATACCTTTTTCTTTAATTGAACCGATTGAACAATATGACCATAATATCTCTGCTGGAGAACGTTGATCAATAACAGCGGGTCAATAATTGCTTCACCAGCTGCTGTTTGTGGCTTTACTTTCTGTTTTGAAGCAGAACCCCCCCCCCCCCCCCCCCCGGCCGCTCACCAACGACAACAAACACAGCTGAATATTTAACTACGAGGGATGAGAACCACTGTTCTCGTGCCAAAAAAAGCAAATGACAAAGCAGTTTTATTGTTCCAGTAGTTAGCACGGTGATATATTACCTCCTCATGGACGTTTCTCCTGGACCTCTGCTCTAATTAGCCAGATTACTTCTCCCTCTGTTGGGGAAATGTGATTGTATTGTTTGTGTCATCTGCAGGCCTCCGTAGCTTGAGGGGATACTATAGCACTTGTCTGTGCCGGAGACGTCTGGTCCTTATCAGAGGTCGATAAAGGTCACAGGATACTAACGGCACTCTATAATAACATTTATCAACGGAGGTTTAGGTTACTTTATTTAGTTGGTAGGTTTCTGTGGAATTTGGTGGATAGATATAAACAGAGAAAACACAATTTAGTTGATGAAAAAGCTCCCGTCTCCCGCAAATTAAGTCAAAGTAGAGCCATATTTTCATGATGCATGCAAGTCGCAGGGAGCAGATCGGGTTCAGTGTTGACTGGAAAATGAGAATGTTCAGGTTTAGGCAGCAAAAGAGAACTTAAGTTTTCTACAGTATTAGAGTACACCTCTGATTTAACTTTGCACTCCAAATAGCAGATATATGTAGTAGTGTTATATGTGATGTGCGTCTCAAATAAACATCCATAAATGGGCTCAGAAATCATAGAAAAAAGACGCTCCTCATAACTGCAGAACTTGCCTGAGAATCATCACGTTTTTAGGTTTTCCTCAGTATCAAAGTAATCCAGTGATAGTTGTCTGTACATCCATGAGTGCACTGCAAACAGGAAGTGCTACTTGCTCATTCGGCATACTTTTAATGGTGCTAATTTGCCAAAATGTAAACAAATACAAACTGGGGAGCTCAAGTTGTAGGCAATTCAGTAATAGAAGAGTATTGATGCTCGATATCCAGCCCTAATCATCAGACATTAGATTCCACTAAAAGCTGATGTTTTGGGTGGAACTCCTCCTTCTTTATGATAAAACACTGTAATTATAAAGCTTCTCTCAACCTTTTCCTGTAACTAAATAATCCCAAATGTTTCAGACGATAAGCCGTCTTCTTCTTTCTGTCACTCTGAATGGAAACTATGACTTTTTCTTTCCTGGCACGAAAGCTGCTGAAAGACGTCCAACTCTGAAACTCTCTACTTAAAGTCACTTTGTCACCATAAAGTAGTTTAATGTTTCTGACTTCACATCAGCTGTTACAAAGGAGGAGAAAAAAAAGAGGAATTAAAATGGTTTAAACGGGTGTTAAAACGCAGCCGCAGCCTGAGAACGAGGACAGTCGGCCGTTAATAAAGTTGATATGTTAGTTCATCACTGTAAAACTTTACAACTCTTTGAATGTTTATCATTTTTTATAATAACCAGCTCAGTATGTGTGTGTGTTTTATTACATTACTGTTATCACTTTTATAATGGCTAGCTGTGTGTGTGTGTGTGTGTGTGTTTTTCCTTACATGGTCAGGCCGACCTACCACGAGGGTGTAATAGAATAAAAACTAATCTGTGTGTGTGTGTGTGTGTAAATCTGCAATAATAATAATAATATATTCTGGGAGATTCAATGTGTGTGTGTTTATGAAAGGAAAGAGCTGTGTGTGTGTGTGTGTGTGTGTGTGTGTGTGTGTGTGTGTGTCCACCGTGACCCAGTGTAAACTAATATTGATTCAGCTGTTGGTGTTATACACTAGTCATAAAACTGGACTTATTGTGGGATCCAGGCTTACCTTCTGACTCTGTGTGAGTGTGTGTGTGTTGTACCAAGATTGTCTTCTGTGTTTATGTTAGCGTGTGTGAGTGAGTGTGTGTGTGTGTGTGTGTGTGTGTGTGTGTGTGTGTGTGTGTGTGTGTGTGTGTGTGTGTGTGGGTCAGATTTAGACCATGTGCAGTTAAATAAAAAAAAAAACACCCCAGTTTACGTGTCAAACAGGGTTTCCTTCACACTAAATGTTTCAGGGTGAAAATCGATTAAAAAGAAAGCTTCGCTCCGTCGGTGAACGAGCAGACGGTGCGTCGCTGGTGAGACGAACACACTGTTTGGACAAATATAACGTTTATTTGACTCTTTCACACATGTAGTCTGGTTCAGAAGCTTTTGTCCAGCTCGCGTTCACACTGATGAACCAAGAGGAGTAAACAGGAAGTCACACAGGCTGACAGGGAACTCGGTGATTGGACGGCTCTGGTGACGTCATCCTGCATCATCAGCACATCGCCAGGGAAACCGGTGACTGACAGCAGGTCGTGCAGTGTGGCCAAGATCGAATGAGAAATAACCGATTATGAAGTTTATTACACGGGTTTTAATGGACTTAATGAACTGCTGAAGCACCACCAGGGTTCGTCATCATCATCGTCATCATCATCATCATCATCATAGTTTTGTACATAAACATAAATAAATGTTCAATACAATATCAATAAACAAAGATGGTGGTGTAAGAAGTATTCAGATCTTTTACTTAATACTATAGTGTAGAAATACCCTGTCACAAGTAAAAGTCCGGCATCAAAATATACTAGTACCAAAAGTAAAAGTACTTCAAAATATATATTATATTACTGGATCGTAATTAGCGATCTATTAATGTTGCAGCTGGTAAAGATGGAGCTCACTTTAATGACATTGTATACTACACTGGGTAGCTTAATCCATAATAATAGATCATAATTTATTAGCTGACTTGTTATTTATTTTATTTATTTATTATTTAATCTGAATCCGCAAAGTAACGAGTCATCAGTACAATATTAGCTTCCAGAATGTGGAAATACTCAAGTAAAACCACATAAATGTACATTTCACCACTGCAGCAAGACGAAGTGTGTCAGCGACGGTATCGTGTGATTGGATGAGCTGATTAATAAATTAATAAATTAATAAATCGCGCAGACGGAGCGTTTTCTGTCTCATGTTACACATTAAATTTGAGCGTCGGAATGAAGCGCCATGCTGTTGTTTTTTTCTCGGGGTGTAAAGAAAGTGAGCAGGTTTGTCTTTTGGTGTCCTTGTGTGTTTGTTTGTGCTCACGACAAAGATTCACTGTGTGTGTGTGTGTGTGTGTGTGTGTGTGTGTGTGTGTGTGTGTGTGTGTGTGTGTGTGTGTGTGTGTGTGTGTGTGTGTGTGTGTGTGTGTGTGTGTGTGTGGGGTTACATGTGTGTGATGTATGAGGACGGTGAGTAATACTGCATGTGTCATTCTGAGTCCCCAGAGTTTTCTTCTTCTCTTCTTCCTCTCTCTCTCTCTCTCTCTCTCCTCATGTCCTTCCTCACTCGCTCTCTCCCATCTGTCTTCTCTCCTTCTTTATTTCTTCTTCTCTCTCTTTTTTTTTTTTTTTCCTGTGACATTCCTGTCCGGCGCTGAGGGTGTCATCCTAGTTTTCTGCTGACTCGGTGCTTCTCAGACACACACACACACACACACACACACACACTCCAGCTGTTGAGAGCGTGGGCGTTTATTGGATTGTCTGTGTCCTCTATTTGGATAAGGAGAAAGGAAAGAGGGAGGCGCGAGGAAGAGAGAGAGAGACAGGGAGAGGAAGAAGAAGAAGGAGGGAACAAAGGAGGATGAGGAGTGACAAGAGGGATGAGTGAGAAAGAAAGGACAGAAGAAGAATCAGAGGACAGTGTACAGGAGGAGAAGAAGAAGAGCAGGCCATAAAAGAGAAAAAACAATAATAATAAGCAGAGAGGAAGTGATTGTAAGCTGATAATAATGATCAAAAAATATATATAAGTATATAATACATTAATATCAAATTATTTCAATATATTAATATTGTTAAGAATATTGTGGTTATGTTTAATAATAGCACCACAATGTTAGTCATGATTATTGGAAGGACGTTCTTTTATTTTCTATAATTAGATGACTTTTATTTTGTAATTGTTCACGGATACAAATGTATATATTTTATATTTATTTATTCATTTTTGGGCATTTAAACATCTAACTGTTTATTTGACTTTGAATAAATTTATGAATTAAAAAAAAACACACAAATAAATAAACGGTGTGAAACAGTTTCAGTGTATGCAGCCGCAACAAAGAGGAAATATAAAACGGATAAAAGACCTTTTATTTTCTTCACGTTATTCACAACAACTACAGCTCCCATGAGGCTTTGGGAGCGCCTCTGTAGCTGAATGTTAAGGGCGACATGGAGGAAATCGCTGTCTCAATGCTGCGGCTATGTCGGCACTGATTCAGTATTACTGAAATATGCACACACTTATATAAAATAATGAAACATGTTAATGATATTAATTCATTATTATTACTCTTATCAACCACAACACAGAAAACAACTTCAACTTTTAATTGTAATTCGTTAGATAATCATTATTTTATCTCTCCGGCAGTCGGCACACGTACGTTTCAGCTTTATAAACGAATATAAAAACATACAATGTGGCTTCATCCCACTTGATATCTGACATGTTGACACATTTATACAGTACAGATGTGCAACAGCAGACGTTTAGAGAAAGAAACCGAACGCTGCTCAGATTGTTTTTATTAAAATAGTAAATTTATTTTTAAAGGAAAATTACTTTTTTGAAATACACTTATTCACATTCGTGTCTGGAGTTAGATGAGAAGGTCGATACCTCTCTCATGTCGGTCGGTTAAACAGGAAGCTACAGCCAGCAGCCGGTTAGCTTAGCTTAGCACAAAGACTGGAAACGGGGGGAAACAGCTAGCCTGACTGGGGTAACAAAATCCGCCTACTAGCAACTCTAAAGCTCCTTAATGAACATGTTTAACCTCGTTTGATTAATCCAGAAATCACGTGGTTCCTGGTGTCGATCTGCTCGTCTAACTCTCGGCAAGAAAGCGAATAAAGGCGCGTTTTCCAAAATGTCAGACTATTACCTTTCATGAGTTTATCTGCAAAGCAGCAAAATTCAGAAACTGAACGTGTCTTCAAAATGTTCACTGACAACAAAATTCATTTGTTGTACCAACAATTTTTAACAATCACAACAACCACTTTTTACTACAAGTCGACTTAAAGTGACAACTCGTTATTTTGGTTTGAAAAATCTAATTAAAACACTTCCTTGACAGTTTGAAGTCAAATAAATCACTTTTTTTTTTTTTTTTACACTTTATATTTCATCCCACTACTGTCCCAACAAATATGCATAAAATACATTATATATTTAACCACATTTGGTACACGGATGTAGTACTTTTGTCCTTTATTTTAAAATGTATTTGGTAAATTAAATTAGTATATAAACATAACATAAAGGAGAAAGGGGGGGGGGGGGGGGGGGCTGGGACCTGAGACCTGAGCCAACATAACGGGCCTACCTGGACCTGATTAGACTGAATATAAGCTTCTTAATTTGAAAACAAGAGGCGATTTGAACCTTTTTTGTGTGTTGGTCTGTGTTCCTTTAAGTGAGGCTAGCAGGCTAAAGATGGACTGCAGAGACCTGAGACAGCAAAGAGAGAGGGAGAGATGGAAAGACGATGAAGAGAGGTGAAGATAAAAGATGGTCCAGGTAGGAAGAGAGAGGGAGAGAGCAGATGCTCCAAAAAGAACAATGGAGGAAGAGAGAGACATAAATGATGGTCGGTGAGAGAGAGAGAGAGAGAGAGAGAGAGAAAGAGAGAGTAAAATGAAGGGAGAGGGAGAGATGAAAGATGACAGGCGTGGGAGGCAGCGGGCGAGCGAGGGAGAGAGACATGGAAAGACAGTGAGAGAGAGAGACACGGGAGAAAGAGAGATAAAAGATGTTACGTGGAGGGAAGAGCAGCCGAGGAGGGGGGGGGGGGGGGGGGGGGGGTGTGAAACAGAGAGAGAGAGAGAGAGAGAGTGTGTGTGTGTGTGAAAAGAGAGAGATGACAGGACGATGAAGAAGAGGAGGAGGAGGAGGAGGAGAAGAGGTGAGCGTCCTTGCACTGTCAGGGGCGATCGATGGCACATCATTTACATTACACTGACTTAACTGCAGAGAGAGAGGGAGATGGAGAGGGGGGAGGAAGAGATTGATAGAGAGAGAGGGAGGGAGGAAAGGACAGGTAAAAGAAGAAGGGGGAGGGAGGGAGGGAGGAAGGTGAGGAATGGAGAGTCGGAGGGGCAGCAAATTAAGTACAGTTGAGAAGAGATGGAGGGATGAAAGGATGGTGAAATTGATCTGATGATGGTTGGGGCAAGTCTGTCTTCTTTCTTTCTATCCTGCACTGCCCCTCTTCTTCTTCATTTTTGTCTCTGGCCTCCCACACCCTCCTTCACTCCTCCTCCTCCTCCCCCTCCCTCCCTCATTTATGTGTCACACGTCTCTCCTCATTACTTTCATCCCTCCCTCTCTGCCGCCGCTCTCCCTCTTCATCTTTCATACATGTTCCTCCTCTGAGCGGCGAGACACCCTGCTGCTTGCTAACTGGTTAGCGATGCTACTAGCCTGTTTACACTGGAACAAGACTGACCCAAATCCTTTTGGGCTAAATGCGAACGCACGCTAACATGCTAGTGTTTAGCAGGTATAATGTTTACTATGTTCGCCATCTTTGTTTAGCGTTTTAGCATGCTAACACCTCTCTCTCTTCAGCTATATTTCTTACATGCTTCTCTTACCATTTAGCCCAAAATCCTTTTGAGCTAAATGCAAATGTTTATAGTGTTCATCCTCGTTTAGCATGTTAGCGCGCTAACATCTGTCTCTCTTTATATTTCTTACATATTTCAGAATCAGAAATACTTTACTGATCCCCGGGGGGAAATTATATAATTATATATGTCTCCTCTGAACAAAGATCAACACTGTGAGCCACCCTGCTGCTTGCTAACTGGTTAGCGATGCTACCAGCCTGTTAACATTGTAATACAACTAACCCTCACCCTAATCCTTTTGGGCTAAATGTGAACGCCAGCATGCTAACAGGCTGGCAATTATGTTTTTAGTGTTTGTCTTCGTTTTAGCATGTTAGCGTGCTAACACCTCTCTTTCTCTTTATATTTATTTCATGTTTCTCCACTTTTGTGGTTTTGATATGCTCAAAATGAGTATGTTAACATGCTATATATGTAGCAGGTATAATGTTTGTCATATACACATCTTAATTTACCGTGTTATCATGCTAACAGTTGCCAATTAGCTATTTATATTATCTGTCTCCCCTCCCTCCGGTCATTTTTCCCTCCTCCATCCCTCCTTCCTTCGTACCATATGTGACATTCCTTCTCAATGTGGCGCATTGAAAACTTCCTGTTGTTATAGTTTGTTATGGAGCACTTCAAAGAGAAGGAGGAGGGGGGGGGGGCAGCGGCGAAACATGGAGTCTGTTATAGTTTTACCTCTTAAATGCTAACATGTGAGAGCACCGTGTATGCCTGTATGAATTATCCCTGCCTTTCTGTGTGTGTGTGTGTGTGTGTGTGTGTGTGTGTGTGTGTGTGTGTGCGCCCACATGCCTAGGAAGTAAGGTAATGACGCTTAAAGCCATCACACACTCACACACACTCACACACACTCACGCAGACGTGCAGACACGTTAGCCCATCGACCTGTATAACTTGTCTCGTCAGCGATTGTGTGTCGCCCCCTCTGTGTGTGTGTGTGTGTGTGTGTGTGTGTGTGTGTGTGCAGTGTTTAATATTTAATAGGTGCTGGTTAAAAATGCAGGAGTGTTTTTGTCTCTTGTCCCGTCGCACACCTGTTCCTCCAGAGAGAGAGAGAGAGAGAGTGAGTATAGCTGGATGGATGAATGAATGGTTGGATGGATGGATGATGTATGTATGTATGGATGGTTGGATGAAATGATGGATGGATGAAATGATGGATGAAATGATAAAATGATGATGAAATAATGGATGGATGAAATGATGGTTGGATGAAATGATGGATGAAATGATGGATGGATGAAATGATGGATGAAATGATGGATGGATGAAATGATGGATGGATGAAATGATGGATGAAATGATGGATGGATGAAATGATGGATGGATGAAATGATGGATAAAATGATGGATGGATGAAATGATGGATGGATGGATGAAATGATGATAAAATGATGGATGGATGAAATGATGATAAAATGATGATGAAATGGTGGATGGAGTGATGGATGGATGGATGAAATGATGATAAAATGATGGATGGATGAAATGATGATAAAATGATGATGAAATGATGGATGGAGTGATGGATGGATGGATGAAATGATGATGAAATGATGGATGGATGAAATGATGATAAAATGATGGATGGATGAAATGATGATAAAATGATGATGAAATGATGGATGGAGTGATGGATGGATGGATGAAATGATGATGAAATGATGGATGGAGTGATGGATGGATGGATGGATGAAATGATGATGAAATGATGGATGGATTGATGGATGGATGAAATGATGGATGGATGGAGTGATGGATGATGAATGAATGGTTGGATGGATGATGTATGTATGTATGGATGGTTGGATGAAATAATGGATGGATGAAATGATGGTTGGATGAAATGATGGATGGATGAAATGATGGATGGAGTGATGGATGGATGAAATGATGGATGGATGAAATGATGATGAAATGATGGATGGATGGAGTGATGGATGGATGAAATGATGGATGGAGTGATGGATGGATGAAATGATGGATGGATGGAGTGATGGATGGATGGATGAAATGATGGATGGAGTGATGGATGGATGGAGTGATGGATGGATGGAGTGATGGATGGATGAAATGATGGATGGAGTGATGGATGGATGAAATGATGGATGGATGAAATGATTGATGGAGAAAATGATGGATGGATGAAATGATGGATGGATGGAGTGATGGATGGATGAAATGATGGATGGATGAAATGATTGATGGATGAAATGATGGATGGATGAAATGATGGATGGATGGAGTGATGGATGGATGAAATGATGGATGAAATGATGGGTGGATGGAGTGATGGATGGATGAAATGATGGGTGGATGGAGTGATGGATGGATGGAGTGATGGATGGATGGAGTGATGGATGGATGAAATGATGGGTGGATGGAGTGATGGATGGATGGAGTGATGGATGGATGGAGTGATGGATGGATGAAATGATGGGTGGATGGAGTGATGGATGGATGAAATGATGGGTGGATGGAGTGATGGATGGATGGAGTGATGGATGGATGAAGTGATGGATGGATAAAATGATGGGTGGATAAAATGATGGATGGATGAAATGATGGATGGATGAAATGATGGATGGATAAAATGATGGATGGATGAAATGATGGATGGAGTGATGGATGGATGAAATGATGGATGGATGAAATGATGGATGGATGAAATGATGGATGGAGTGATGGATGGATGGAGTGATGGATGGATGAAATGATGGATGGATAAAATGATGGATGGATGAAATGATGGATGAAGTGATGGATGGATGAAGTGATGGATGGATGAAACGATGGATGATACAGATAGATAGCTGGATGACTGAAGGATGATGGATGGATGGAGTGATGGATGGATGAAGTGATGATGGATGGATGAATACATAGATTACGAGACGGACGATGAAAGAACACAGGAGATGGATGGACAGACAGAAAGACAAATGATAGATGGATGGACGAATAGATGGATGAATAGATGGATGGACGGATGGACGGCGCAGACGTCAAAAAAACAGATAGAGAACGACGAAAGACGACTACAATCAGCAGAGGAAGATCGGAGAAAGCGAGGGATGAAGGAGGAGAGGCGTCATCAGTTAATCAATGTAGTTTCCCTGTTTCCCTCCTCTCTGTGTTTTCAGGTGATTCTTCTCCTCTCTTATTATTCTCGCTCTACTTCCTTTATCAATCAATACTTATTATCGGCCACCTCGTCTCTCACTACATATCTGTCTGTTTCTACTCCTCTTTCTTTCCCTCCATCTTTTTCTCCCCCTCTGTCAAAAAGAGAGGCAAAAAAAGAGAGAGGAGGAAACACACACACACAAAAACACACACAAAAACACACACAATGAAGTCATTCATCTGTCCAATCAAAGAGGCGGAAGCCCACAGGAAAGTAAACATCCATCTCTCTCTCTCCTTCTCTGTCTATCTGTCTCTCGTTCACTCCGTGAGCGTCCATGATTATGATGCCTCAGTGTGTGTGTGTGTGTGTGTGTGTGTGTGTGTGGACGGACATATATCCCATTTCTCTGGTGTCTCTTTAAAAAGAATAGATTGTTCTTCTTCTCTGCTACAAACAAAGAGTAAAGACACACACACACAGTAAGAGAGAGAGGATGTACGTCTGATGCGATTTATGATGGGCGAGAGACGTAGGAAGACAGGAAACAGACAAAGGGAAGGAGGCGGTGGAGCCTGGAAAGAACGAAAGAAAGAAAGAAAAAGAGAGAAAGTGATCGATAGAGAGGTTGTGACATCATCATTTGACCTCAAGTCGGGGAGACAAGACGAAATGCAGGGGGGGACGAGGGGAAGACAAGATGGATGGAGAGACGGGCAGATTAATGGAGCAATAGATAGAAAAGAGAAGTGACACTGAAGCAGAAAGCGAAGAAGAGGGGCGTGTTTTTGAACTGAAATTAAAATTCGTTTTTGTTGAAAAGTCAGCGTATATCTCCTCCAAGTTTTCCAATATCACCAAAACTAGTTTATAATATCACCACAGACTGACTTGTTGGTCCTGGTGAGGGAATCTGACGCTGACGTGCAGTCATTTGTAGTGAATTTAAACATTTAGATAAAAGATAAAACATCAGAATAAAGAGACAGTCGTCCCCAACTATAGAATACACGGTCAGGAATATAAACCTGATTTAAAAACAGTCAGTGAAGCAGTTTCAGGATTTTTAAGGACACACGCATAGTATAAGTACTTCACTCTCTGATACTGGCGGTAAACGAGTCCTATCTGACCAAGGGAAAAAATAAAAGAAATCATTTTAAGTGTAATACTTACTTCGCTCTGCAGATACAAGACGCCACAAAAAGTGAGGATGAAGCAGGAAAAACAAAACGCAATGAGATCCAAACGATAGAAAAACATTTTAAAGTAATATGTAGTAAATAGCAGCACTAAAAGTGAAAATTTAGACAGAATATGCATCTAAAAAAAACACAGAAATATGTGAACGAATGAAAATCGGATCAAAGAATTGAAACGAAAGTGAACGGATTGAAGATTAAATCCAACAACAATTCACTCGGGAGTGCAAATGAATTTCATCTGGGCGCCTCAAATATTCTAAAGACCAGAAACGCATTTCAGTCTAATCTAATCTAATCTGAGCACAAACACAAACACGAGTCTTGAGATGATGATGATGATGATGATGATGATGAGGATCGAAACACAAAACTGAAAAAATAAAATGTCTAAAAAAAGAAAACGAGGAGAAATCGAGCAGCGACTGATGGAGAGATAAAAGAGAAGATGAAAGATTTTAGCTAAAGAGGGTTGACCCCTCGCTCTGCCCCTCGTATTGACCGCACCGGGCTTTGATAAACTGCACTGTGTGTGTGCACGTAAATGTGTGTGTGTGTGTGTGTGTGCACGTAAATGTGTGTGTGTGTGTGTGTGTGTGTGTGACCTCTGCACGTTCCACGCTAAATCAATCTGTCAAACGTGTTAGCGAGTCCGTGCTTATTCACCGCCATGCCTGTTTGTGTGTGTGTGTGTGTGTGTGTGTGACCGACCCTGACCGGCCATCAGAGCCAATGACAGAGTATTGATCAAGGCTCTGTCGCTATAGAAACGGCCATTTGGGAGGACAGGCGAGGGTGCGTGTGTGTGTCAAAGTGGGAAGACTTACTTCAAGGTGGCTCATCAGATCATCTGGTGTGTTTGTGTGTGTGTGTGTGTGTGTGTGTGTGTGTGTGTGTGTGTGTGTGTGTGAAATGTCAGCTTCATGTTTTCCATTCGTGGCATGTTTTCGTGCTCTTTGCCAATTAAAAGGTCATCAAAAAAAACAAAAATACATCGCAGCAAACATTTCAAACCTGCTGTTTGTCTCATTTTAATTAACATCAATAAATCATTACCTCTTTAATTATGAGACATTATTATAATTACTGCAAACAAGCGGGAGCAGACCGTCTGCCTCTCGCTGCCTCCACTCTCTGTTCGAACCACTGTGTCACATTTTGCAGGGTTTGATTTACGGTAGAGAAAAGGCGCCGTCCAGAGCATTTATTCTCTGAGATTAGATGTCGTCCTTTTCCAAATGAAAAGTGTCTGAAGTTGAAATCAGAATCTTATGATTTACTGATGAGAAAAATCATCCCTGCAGCAACACTCCTTCAGCATTTCAGGCCTTTTAAAACTCTCATTCAAAACTACCATCCAAAAATGGCTAATTTAACAAGCAGCTAATCGTGGACTTACAGTTCTAGTGACTTTGTCAAGGTGTGTTTTTATTCAACAATTCAATATAGTCGTGATGATTTGATCATCATCATGTTATTATAATGATCTTACAGATTTCTATTAGGAGCTGATAGTGATATTGATGTTTGAGAGTTCAACAAATGGATATTTGGAACATTTTACAGTTGAAAAATAAGATCTCTGGTGGACAAACTACTGTGTGATACTATTCCTGTACAGCAATTTCTCGTTACTTATCGGCAATACAAATATATCTGTGATGAGCTAAAATCAGCCAATAATAATATATAAGTTTTGTGAGTAAAACCAAGAATATATACCAAAATAAAAAAATATCTTATTAGTATCTTCATATTGATGCGGACAGGTTTCAGTACCCTTATGTCACTTTAAACATAACTCCCAGTGATACCAGTGGTGCATATTCCTCTTGTAACCAGTCTAGACGTGCCCCTTTGCAGCGGAGAGTCGCCACACTCAGCAGGGAGCAGATGTGGTCCGGCTCTGACCTACATATGACTGAGGTTTTCGATATCTGACCAGTCGGGTGGGTATCACTTCTGAAACCAAAACATGTTTTTACTACAAAACCTTTTCTTTCTTTTAACATTTGAAGCCAAAGTTCTCAAAAGTTAATAAAAACGCAAGCAGCCGTACCAGATCTTATGTTGAATTATGAATGTGATACCCGGTCTTATGAGTCCAGCAGCCAGGCACACCAGATTCACGGTCGGACCAGACCACTTCTTCTAAAGGGTCTCCATGCGGTTGCTGTGGTCCACGTCGGAGTATGATCGCCGTGTTCAGATCTTCCCAAAAGAACCAGAGTTCTCGGGCCAAACCAATTTCAGAACACATGGGTCTCATTGTGAGTAAAATAAACTCGGTTGAAGCACAATTTGCAAGAAATTTGGTCAAGCAAACTTTGATTTGGGGATGTTTGTTCCTGTTTATATTTTCTTAGCTTTTGAAACTAAAATCACATGAAGGAGGAACAGAAGGAAACTCGCTGTGTTCTCTGCTCGTAGGAGATGAAAGGGGAGGGGGAGGGGGGGGTCAAAGGTCACAGGCTTACCTGCCCTGTTGTGACTTCACGTAAGAGTGAAGTGTTTCGGGGGAGAAATGAGAGCCTGAGCACGACAAATGGACTCGTTTCTATTTAAGGGTTTGAATGCAGTCAAGGTTAAAGGGTTAACACATGAATGTAGGTCAATGGGCTGGCAGTGTGTGTGTGTGTGTGTGTGTGTGTGTGTGTTTGTAGGAAGGCTTGTACATCCATATGCAAGTGTGTACATGTATGTGAGTGTATGTACTTCAGCTTCTACATGCATCGTGTGTGTGTGTGTGTGTGTGTGTGTGTGTGTGTGTCTGTGTGTGTGTGTGTGTGTGTGTGTGTGTGTGTGTGACCTGCTCTTTGTTCCTGTGCTCGGTGCAGTAAGGAGAGTGGACCGTTGACGAGGATTAATGCCCAACATATGGCAACCCTACGGGACACACACACACACACACACACACACACACACACACACTGCAGTCATTACTCTGAACAAAGAACTATAAGGCTAATGAGAAGGCGATATCATGTGTCCTTTACACACACACACACACACACACACACACACACACACACACACACACACACACACACACACCTTAATGTTGCTTATGCATGGATGGATGCAGATGAATACACACACACACACCAGGTACTGTAACATGTATCTATTGTGTGTGTGTGTGTGTGTGTGGGAGTTGAAAGGTAGCGGGGTGGGGGGGGGGGTTGTTGATGGAAAGGCTTTAAGGTTTGAATGCAAACACCTGTGTGTGTGTGTGTGTGTGTGTGTGTGTGTAAAAGAGAGCGATAATAGTGTGTTTATTGTACAGGTGTGTGTGTGTGTGTGTGTGTGTGTGTGTGTGTGTGTGTGTGTGTGTGTGTGTGTGTGTGTGTGTGTGTGTGTGTGATTGAAGGAGAAAGAGAGGGAGAGGTTAGGCAGAGTTCAGAGGAAAAGTGAAGGTTCATGTTTTCATTTCTTCATGCTCCTCTGCCTCTCTCACTCAGAGTGTGTGTGTGTGTGTGTGTGTGTGTGTGTGTGTGTGTGTGTGTGTGTGTGTTTCTCACGTACAGAATCACACCCCAAAACATCTTCAGACATTTTCTCTCCACATCTTTTTACACACTTTCTCTTTTCTCGCCCCTCCCAGTGGGATCTACACTCACATGTTCCTGAAAAGCCCCAAATCCACTCTGTTATTCTCTTCTAATATTATTGGATATCGATCGACCCTTCTTTAAGCCCCGCCCTCCTTAGTTACCGTTGCTATGCCTGCCAAGCTTCCCTTCCAGGAGCGCATGTATGTCATTTACAACGATGGCGGATTTATAACTCGAAATTATTATTATTATTATTATATGTCATTTTGTAAAACAATGTAGGCTTTAACGGCTCTAGCCAGCAGTTATTAACGTTAGCTCTGTACGTTTGTTGTAACTAGACTTGTTTTACTGCATTAAACCTCATAAAAAAGGTTGTAAATATGCTCCTGTACACATGCTAAAAGACTGAAGCTAAAGCTACAGGCCTCAGTCCTCACCAGGTAATGATCCTGAAGACCTGGAAATAAAGACAGTATTGTTCTCTCATTGTGGCGTAGCTAGTTAGCACTAGCACTAGAGTGTTATTTTGTAGTAATATCCTGTTGAGATGCTTCATTTAGCACACTTACTGTTTGTATTTTCAAAGAATATGTTTCACTTTTATAAGGAGCAACTTTATTTATCCAGCTGGAAAGAGTGCAAATATAACATATCAATTAACAGATATCCACAAAATCCCAAATACTCACATTACGTATAATAAACACATAAAGGCTAACTGATGAATAACACCATCAGGTAACGAGTTGGCTGTAAAATCCAATACAAAACGATGTAGCTTAGCTTAGCCTCGGAAGTGACGCTCGGTTAGCGTTGCTTCTGTAAGCTGGACATGCTACGCTAACATTAGCAGCTCGTGTTAGAGCAGACAAAGAGGCTTCAATAGAGTGAAGCTCTTTTATATTCTGTCCCGTTCTCTATATTCATTTTTATTTTACTCTCTTCTTTTCTATTTCATTCTATACTTCTTCTCTCTCTTCATCCGGTGGCACTGTGCTGATGTCTTGTACAGGTTTTAGTTTTTGGTCCTCTCGCTCTCTCTCTCTCTCTAGGTGTAAATGACTTTGGACGGCCATCTGTTACTTAGCCACCCTGCAGAGAGTTGGCCTGCATGCACACCTCCTGTGTGTGTGTGTGTGTGTGTGTGTGTGTGTTCCTTCCTTTATGTTTTAGTTGCACGTGTGCAGTTACTGAATTCTTGTGTTTATTTATGCCTACGTGCACATGCATAATACAGTAGGTTATGTGTGTGTGTGTGTGTGTGTGTGTGTGTGTTTGTAGATGTGTGTTCAGGAGCACATGTACAACATGTATTCTTGTGCTTGTGTGTCGGTGTGAGACACTGTTTTACATCAGTGTTAGCATATTTAGCCCCAGTCAACACTAATGTCTCTCTTTCAGTCTCTCTCATTTAGTATTTAAAGCGTTTCTTTGGCAGCAAAGACCCTAAAAAAATACATTTATATTGATTGTTGGTGTCATTCAGTTTCCTGTCTGCAGGAGTTTTCACAGTAAAAGCCTTCCAGCTGCAAAGACGAGTTTAAAAAAAGGCGGCACTGTTAGCCCCCCCCCCCCCCCCCCCCCCAACAACCAGACACCAAAGAGAAAGTAAATGTCTTAATTATTTGGATTTGTTCTATTAGCTGTTTAATTATGTATGTGTTTCTATAATTAGTTCCAAATATCTAAATTATTTTCAGGAAACATTCTAAGAAATGATTAATGAATTATGCAGACCCGTAAAATAAAGCATCACTGTTTAGTTTTCTTTATTTAGGTCTAAATGTTGTTTCAAAGCACTCCCCACACTGCCAGGAATAACATTCAGAAGTAGAAATACTGAAGCATTGATTTATTTGACCTAAAAGTAGTCAAATACCTAACTACTGAGTAGAAATACTGGAAATAGCCTAAAAAAAACAAGCATTTTTAACTGCAGAATGTAAAATCCCCCCGATTGCTAAAACCTCCAAATTCCCAGAAATTGGCTCCGGCTCTGGTTGTCAGAGGGCTTTTATTGTGAAGTAGCTGCACGCTAAATAAAAACAAGCAGTTAAGTTTATTATTAAAAGCATTTGAATATCCAAGCTCTAATTATTTGTGTGATCTGGTGTTGAATTAAGATCTTTGTTTTATCACATTTTATTTCACTATCACAACTGCATTTATCACAAATCAAATATTTGTTTCGGTATCTTGCGTCAGGATTCCTCCTTTCATGTCAGAGCCTGAACGAGCTGATAAAGACGGAGCTCTTTCCGTCTCAAAGTGGGAATATTTCAGGATGAGGCAACTCCTGCTGCGTCTGCTGGTTCAAGTACCTCGAGGTGTGAAAATGTCACAGAGAAAAGATGACTTGTGTTCGTCACTTCACTTCCCCCCAGAGACACCGACTATAAGAACGACCAATCAGATTCCACTCACGCCGTGTGTTGAGCCCTCCTGTAATCAGCCAATCAGGTGTAACCTCACTATTCTCCAGTAGTGCGGCCGGTGAAAGCACTCTGTTGAGGCGGCGGCGCGCTGCGTGTTGTCAGTTTGAGATTTGATTACGTCTGAGCGACCTGCTGTCTCCGCTGGAGCATCCAGCTGTCAGAAGCTCCACCAACATTTTACAGTTTTTAAAATTAAAAACAGGTTTTATCATCGAGCAGTTAAGTGACAGAAAGTGTTCCATCTTTTACAGTCAAAATAAATTGCAGTTTCAAGAATTCAGCATTTGTAAGTTCACTACAAAATGAAAAATGCAACAGATTAGTTTGAGCTCTAATAAACATTAGCTTACATATAATTGGAAGTATAATGAATATGAATATTTCTGATTCACTTCTTTAAATAAAAATGGATAAAATATTGATGTTTCTTTTGTATTTAGTGAAAAAAAACTTTCATAAACAAGTGAAAATATGAGATGACGACAAATGTGAGCCGAACATTGAATGGGATCAGTGTTGAATCAGCGTGTCGTGTTTGTAGAAACGTACCTCTGTTGTCTAGAGGCACGTCAGACGTTATGAGACAGTTACGATCCCTCCGTCTCTTCTCTGTACTCAATGCTGTGAATCTAATTCTGTGTCGTAGTAATTAATCTCTCTGTCCCCCCCCCCCCCCCCCCCCCGCCCCCTCCAGCTCTCGTCCGGGCCGTCCTCCGAAGCGTTGTTCTGGTGCAGGGATCCAGGAAAGCCCCAGGCTGCTGCACCCGGGCCTCCCCGGCCTGCTGTCCCCCAACCTGCTGTCACACACCGGTAAGAGACAGAGAGAGAGATCATTTCATCTTCCTCCATCTTATTCCTTCAACTCCTCCTCTTCGTTCTCTCCATGGATTTATTCATACACCAGTTTAATTAACTGGGACAATACACTGTCCTGTGAAAACCTTGTATCTCCAAAATGTCGACTCTCAATGACTGAAGAAGAAGAAGAATCCTCTTCCTTCGCTTTGTGTTTCTCAGGTACACCAGCGGCATTTTAAATGGCTTATTTAGGTTATGAAGAAACTCTCTCTCTATGTATACGAACATGTGCACAGTGGATCCACTAGAAACCCCTTCAGCGCTCATATCTGCGTTGTTGTGTATCTTGAGAACTGGACTCTGGACTAGAAGACCTACATGATGAAGATGTCCGCCACATAAGAGCAGCTTCTCCAGGCTCCGGGACAGTTTTACAAACATCAGACCTTCATGGATTAACAGGATTTAAGAGTCCACAGTCATGCTAGCAGCTCTGTGAGGCTAAATGCTAACATGCTAATGTTTAGCACTACATTATCATGAGGGTTCCTCCTCTGGACACAATGAATGTCTGTTTAAAATCACTTTTATATTGGTTGCAGTACCACAGTTGGCCACTAGGACCTTCCTTTCTTCTTCTCCTCCTTTTCCTCGTCTTCTCTCTCCGTCTGTCTTCCACATGACACCTCCGTCTCACTGTCTCTGCTTCACTTCATTCTTCCATCTCTCCTTCTACGTCTTCTCGTCCCTCCTTCACCTCCACTCCCTCCGTCCTTTCTTCCCTGTCTTCATCCCCTCCTTTCCATCCCTCCGTCCACACCTTTTCTCTTTGATCCGTAAGTGAAAGAAATAGAAGAAAAAGAGAGATATTTTTTTTCCTTTTCAGCTCTGAAAGTGAAAATGGATGGAGAGAAAAAACAGTGAGAGCGAGAGAGAGAGAGAGAGAAAGAAAATGGAGAGAAGAAAGGAGGGATGTCGCCAGAGGAGATGATGAAACCTAAAAACGACTGCCAAAGAGAAAGGGAGGGAGAGAGGGAGAAGCAGAGCAAAAGATGGTGGGAGGAAAAGAAAGACAGATTGTTTGGGAGTTGACAGCAAACGAGTGGAAGGAGGGAAGGAAAGAGAGAAATAATCTAGTAGTCTGGCAGCGATTGAGGGAGAAATGAATGAATGAATGAATGAATGAATGAATGAATGAATGAAGGGAAAGAAAGAGAGTCGTATGAGAAGAAGAAGAAGAAGAGAAAAAGACCTGCAGAGAAAGAGAAAGAGAGGGTGAACGAGTGCAGACTGCATGGTGGTGTGATGAATGACACGTCTCTGGGGTCCCACTCCTCCATCTGTCCATCCCTCCCTCCTCCCTCCCTCCTCCCTCCCTCCCTATCTCCCTCTTTTCTTCCCTCCTTCTTTCTCAACTCATCTCCCTCCTTTCTTTCTGCGCCCCGTCGTCCCTACTTCTTCTTTTTCTCTTCTCTCTCTCCTTTATTTACTTCCCTCCTTGCTTCCCCCTTCCTCTTTTCTCTCCTTCCTCCTTCTCTTTAGCTCTTTCTTCTTCCTCTTTTCTTCCCTCCTTCTTCCTTGACTCATCTCCCTCCCACCTTTCTGCGCTCTGTCATTCCTATTTCAGTACTTCCTCCCTTTCCTCTCTCCTTCCTTTTTCTCCCATCCTCCCTTCCATGCCCACTTCATTCTCTTATCTCCTTTGTTTCCCTCCTTCCCTTTTCTCCTTTTCCTTCCTCTGCCCTTTCTATCTTTCATTCCTTCTTTCTTTTTTTTCTGTCCTCTCCTCCACCTCCTCCATACTTTTCATCTCCCTTTCCTTCAACTTTTTTCTCCTCCACCGTTTCCTTTCCTCCTTCCTTATCTCTTTCTCCTCCCTTCCTACTCCTTTTCTCTCCTTCCCTCTCTTACATGTCTAACTTTCATTTTTCACTTGACATTTCACTTCCTCTTCCAACTTCCCCGCCTCCTTCATTTTCCTCCCTTCTCCTCTTCCTCCTATTCTTCATCTCACTTCCATCTCCCCACTTTCTCTCTCAACCTTCACTTCTCCTTCTCACCTCGCTCTTTCCTTCAAATCTTTTTACCAATTTTCTTTTTCCTCTCCATCTCCTCCCTCCCTCCATCCTTCCCTCCCTCCCTCCCTCCCTCCCTCCATCCTTCCCTCCATCCTTCCCTCCCTCCCCTTGACAGTGACTGTTGGCCTCCTTCTCTCTCTCCCTCTCTCCCCCTCTCTCTCCAGGATAAATAAAACATGGTTGTGTTTAGTGACATATGGACACAGCTCACTGTGGCATACTAATGACACACACACACACACACATTACTGACTGCACACACACATCAGGTGTGTGTGTGTGTGTGTGTGTGTGTGTGCGTAGAAGTGTGTATGTGTGTGTGTGTGTGTTTGTCGAACATTAGTGGAACCCAGAGAAAACATTTGCTCACTTATGATCGCTCATTAGCTCACACACACACATGCAGCACATATATACAACACACACACACACACACACACACACACACACACACACACACACACACACACTTGGCAGTCGTCGGATGTCGCATTCCGCCTCAGTCACACACACACGCACACACGCAGAGTTGGTCGTCTTAGCGGCCCTGCGTCCATGGAGACGCCACGTTGCCGGGGGAGACGGGCTGTTGTTTACGACCTCGCGGGCGCCACGGCGATGGGGGGCATCGGCCAATCACAGATGGACATTTATCACACTGTTAGAAAACACAGAGAGGAAGAGAGAGAGTTTGGAGAAAATAGTGAGAAGAGAGCAAAAAGGATGAGCAGATGACAGGAGAGAGGGGAGGAAGAGGAGGATGAAATGAGAGAGGAGGAGGAGGAGGAAGAGAAGATATGTTGTAAGATGGAAGGTGGAAGAAGGGAGACAGACAAGAGGAGCTAGAGGTAAAGATAGAAGAGAAGTAGGGATGATGAAGAAGAAGAAGAAGAGGAACTTTAGAGAGAAAGGTGGAAAGAAATTTTGAAAGAGGAGGAAGGAAGGAAGGAAGGAGGAGGTAACCCGCGAGGAGAAGATGGAGATAGAGGAGGGAAAGATGGACGGAGGAAGAATTGTGGAAGAAGAGGAAACTGTTCGAGGGAGGAAGCTGCAAAGAGAAGATGGTGGTACGGGAGGATGAAAGATAAAGACGGAGGAAGTAAAGAGAGAAATGAGACGTCCAGGATGAAAAAGAACTGAAAGGAGGTGAAAGGAGAGACAGACAGATGATGGACGATGGAGGAAGGAGGAGAAAGAGAGGGAGAGAAAGAGAGGGAGGAGGCATAAGCGACAACAAGAGAGTGATATCAGTTTAATTGGCCTCATCTTCCTTAACAAAGAAGCTGTGATGATAAGCGTGGGAGTGTGTGTGTGTGTGTGTGTGTGTGTGTGTGTGTGTGTGTGTGTGTGTGGTAACCTATGCAGGGTGCTGCGGCACTCATTTGACTTGTTAATTCACTTCAAAAACAGCTCAATGGTTTGCCTTGTCTTCTAACACACACACACACACACACACACACACTTCTTACAAATACACTTTGCACGTACACACTTGCAGCGCATAGACACGTGTTTGTGGTACAAACACACACATTTTGCAGCGACAAACATAAACACATCTGGCGCATGAACACACACACACACACACACACAGTACACACACAGTACACACAAGTACTCGGTGTAGGTTACAGATGAAGTGCTTTCAATCTTGTCATGAAAAGAATACACTCATCTGAGGACTCTTATGTGCACCTGCAGAGAGAGAGAGAGAGCAGGAGATCGAGGGAGAGATGAAGGGGGGAGGAGGGGGAGGGCTGAAGAGGACTTAAGTGACATTAAGTCTTTTTCATCTCTCCTCCTCTTCGTTTTTTTCCCTCCTGCATCACGTTTTCCCGCTTTTTCTGTACGACAACTAAACACACACCGTGATCAGTGGTGTGTGTGTGTGTGGCTGCTAGCGCCCCCCACTGGTGAGGAAGCCGTCAGTAATTAGAAAGTAGAGTGAAAACAGCTTGTTTCTGTTTGTTTCTGCTGTTCTGAAACACAGGAAGTGATACAGGAACATCAAAATAAAGCAACAGAAGATACGTGGAGACGGACGCTCGCACAGATTGATTGACAGCTGATCTGCAGTACAGAAACAAACAAACAGGACTAAATAAACAACAACATAACTCTTGAAGATTACAGTTTAATTGAATGATCCTTCGCTCATAAACAGCTAAAAGTGTGAAGTTCTGCCAGAACAAAATCAATGAGGTTATAAAGTATAATAACCTGCAGCTCACTTCATTACAATAAAACACTCTGAAGCGCTTGTTTTTACCAGCCGGCGAGTAATTACTGCTAATAAAAGAGGATTGTTGGTTCTGTGGAGAGTTGTTTTGTTTAAAGATTTGATGTCCACCAATTTGGTGATTTGTTTACTCTCAGATCACTGAAAGAAACAAAAAGCCTTTGCACGTTTCACACCACCATGTTTCAGAAATAAAGGAATAATAAACATATTTTTTCCCCAAATAGACGCACACTATTCAAATTCAATTTATAGCACTGACCTTACTATTGACTTCAACCTCTAACCTTTGACCTCTAACAGGGAACAGAACACCCAACCACTGACTTATACTTTGACTTTATATATTGACTTTATTAAGCAAAAGAACCCGTAACCACTGACTTTAAATAACTAATATGAGCCCAAACTATTGACTTTAAAGACAAAAAACAATGGTCACTGTCTTACAGGGAGTAGAACCATTAACACTGAAGGTTTTACTGTGTTACTTAGGTGACCTACAAACCCAGCTGCTCTTCCAATTCATATTGGCAAACTTAATGGAAAGTTCTAATGGAGTCTGGTGACTAAATGCACTGGTGACTTCCTGTTGAGCTGTCTACAGAGTCAAGAACATCTTAAAGTCAACGACTTTGCAAAAACAATGACTCTAAAGCCAGTGTCTGTTAGAGATGACACAAAATGGCCGCTGTAAAATGGTTTCCAAATGGGCGTCTTGGACTTCCAGTGAAAGCTAAAGATGGGCGACCTAAGTGCCCGAGTGCGGAGCTGAAATCTATTTGACTCAGCACAAGAGCAATCGACTGCATTTGTAAATTGGCACTCCGAGTGCTCGCAGGAAGAAGGAGGGAAAAAAAAAAAAAAAACACAGAAAAACAAAAAAAGCCAGAACACTGTGTTTCTAAATTCAGAACACAAAGAGCAATTCCTCTGTTTTCCTGTTTGTTTTATTCAAAGTGTCACTCCGTCTCTGAGAGCGCGTTCGGAGCACTTCGTCAGAGATGTAGGTGCAGTGGATTAAATATTTACGACCGACGGCCAAATGGGGTGGGTTTCACGCGAGCTCAGGAGGGGGGGGTTTAGGACTCTCGAAGATCAACCCAACAGCCTCCACCAGCAAACTCAAAGCTATTAAAGACCATCCTGGCGCACTGTGCGGTGAAGGACACTGTCAGATCTCGTTTAGAGTATCGCCTGCCATGTGGCGGATGCTTTTACTGAAAAAGGCCTTACAGTGGCAGGAGAGGGGGCACGTGTTTGCATGATAGGTGGTGTTAATGACTTTGTCCTACATAGTAAAACAGAGTCCTGAACGTACACAAAAAAGAGATGTTGTGTTGAGAACAGAGTGAAACCTTGAAGTTCTCCAGTCTGTGTCTTGGTCACCTGATTGCTCAAAACTTAATTTAACCTACCTTCCTGCAAAAATCTTACTTATTTGTGTCATTTTCATGCTGTGATGACGTGTTTCCCAAACGATTAAGCTCTTATTTTTGAAGTCTAAGTGGGTTTTTGGGGTGCTTAAGTCTCAAGTCAAACGTTTCGGCGTTCGAAACTTTAACTGCCATCAACATCTTTAGTATATTTTGGGTTATTTGGTTATAGTTTCCTGATTTTCACTGACAATAAGCAACAAAACATGGCACATTTTTTATTTTCTCCTTGGCTGTGTAACTACGATTTTAGGGACACTAAAAATGACATAAGACAAAATATCTTATTGTTTGTTCAGCATTGTTTCTGTCTCTGCTCATCTTAACTTTCGGATTCTTCTTCATTTGGCCATTCAAATCATTTGGTACAGACATTAATGTCTCCCCTAAACTTTGTACCAACCCATTTGGTACAGTAGATGTAGAGATATTGCACAGGATAAGTGACACATTTGACCTGCTGGTGGCGCTAGAGGAAAAGTCAGAGGATTATTAGAGTCTTAGGATTCATCCTGCGGGCATCATGAATGTCTGTACCACATTTCATGGCAATCCATCCCATAGATGATGAGATATATCAGTGTGAACTAACCAACCTACATCAGCATTCCTAAAGCCACGCTAGCGGCATGGCTAACAAACAATGCTACAATGATAACAAATACACAACAGACGACATAAAAAAGGGTCTTTAAATCTTGACTTTCCCCTCAAAGAGTAAAGTCACCATCATGTGAGCGCTGGTGAGAAAAGTCCTCTGGAAAAGTTTGATTTCTCAGCCCCGGTTGCGATGTTTTATCATGTTATGCTGACGATTCACTTCCGTTCTGCCATAATCCTGTTTGTCCTTAACTTACTTCCTGTTTCCATTCCTTCTCCCTGCCTTCTCCTCCTCTCCCGTTCTCCCGTTCGTCCTTCGGAAAGCATTAGGATGCACGTGAAGGAAAAAAGAGATGAGTAAACAATGTATGGACAACCCACAGGAGACACACACACACACAGGAATATATTTATTCTCTCACACACACACACACACACACACAGGTTCTATATGATGCGTGTGTCTTTGAAGCAGTCTGTCAATCAATCACACACTAATTCCCAAGGTTCCGTGGTCGCCATTAGCGACGGGGTCGATGCTCTGTAACCGTGGACACAGCGGACAGCCATCGATCTGAGAGAGTGTGTGTGTGTGTGTGTGTTTGATAGTCATGATGGAGAACAGTATTGTGGCTCTGCCCTCACTATTGATTGTCTTCTGGTTCCATTGAGGCGAAGCGGGCGTCCTGAGTGTGTGTCCGAGTGTGTGTGTGTGTGTGTGTAAGTCCACGTGTGTGTGTGTGTGTGTGTAGAGCTGTTTCCTGTATCTGTATATGCATCTTTGTGTGTGTGTCAAGGTGTTCCTCAGTAATCAATGTGTGAACGCAGTCCTGACCCCACAGATGGACTCCATTTTCCATTTGTATTCCCGCCCTCCTTTCTCTCATCTTTTTTTTTTCTTCCTAATTTAAAAAAACTTTATTTGCTAACATTTCCACTTCCAGCAAAACAGAAACAGATTGTTGTTACCAGCCTGCAACAAAGTGCTCTTACTAGTTTTGTTGGACAGTTTTTTTTCGGTTGGTCCAGACAGAAATATCTCAACATCTACTCGACCTCATGTTCACGTTCCCTTCAGGATGAATGACTTTGAAGATCCCTCAGCTTTTCATCTAGCGCCATCATCAGGTCAAAGTTTTAATTTGTCCAATACTTTGCTTTATGACCAACCTCAGCTGAACTTTGTGTTTAGTGCTAATTAGCAAATCTAGCATGCTAACAAGCTAAACTAAGAAGGTGAACAAGGTAAACATTATACCTGCTAAACACTGTTAGCATGCTGGCGTTAGCATTTAGACTGCAGGCCTTTAGTTTTCTTTTTATTCATTTGAACAGACGTCTGTTATAAACTATTTAAATGTTGTGATTAGCTTGTTTTCCTCCTTATTTAGCAATAAAAGTTTAAATGTCAGTTTTACAAATATTGCGTTATTAGTTGATCGACAGGCTACTTTGATAATCAATTAGTTTAAGTCATGTTTTAAGTATAGATGCCAAGATTTCCTCTTTTTCACATCCTTTTAAACTGAATATCTTTTTGATACTTTGGACGGCTGGTTGGACAAAACAAACATTTGAAGTTGTCATTTGGTTCAAGTTCAGTCGATTATTCAAGAAAACAAAGAGCAGATTAATGGATACTGAAAATATCTGTTAGTTGTATTTCTTTTCTACTATCACAGTAGTACTTACTGTATTTGCCGTTCATAAACAATACAAATAGGATTTAATGTTTAACATTTAATATGCATGAATTACAACATAACTTTCTCTCACTTCTTCACTCCTTGTTTTCCCGCCTGACGTTCTTCTTCTGTTTCTCTTTTCTATTCTATTTGACCTCTTTGCCTTCATCCATCCCACTCCTGCACGTCACTCATTCTTCTTTCTGACTGTTTTTCCATTTCCAGACCTCTCTCATGTTTCCTCTCCCGCCTTTCCATCTTTATATCCTCCTGTCTCCGTCTTTTTCCTCTTTCCTCTTCCTTTCACATCAATCCTACTTCGTTTCCTTCCCTTTTCTCCTTCGTTTTTTTCCTTTTCCTCGGCCTCCTTTGTTTTTTTTCTCCATTCTCTTTACCTTTAATGCATTTTTCATGAGCATGTTTACATCCTCTGTTGTAGTGCAAAACAAATTAATGCATTTCAAGTAGTTTTTATCATCTTTATCACCAGTAAAGTCAGAGAAAGCATTTTGAAAAATGTGTTTTTTTTCACATATTATTTACATCTGATTGATAATATTTCCTATAACCTTCATTTTGTGTTTGTGAGCAGCAGCTCCTCCTCTCCTCCTCTCCTCATTTTTGGCCTCCTTTCCTCCGTCATGCTTCTCCATTTCTTTCCTCCTCCTCTCTCTCAGCAGGACGGCAGACAATACGTCTGGTCACTCTGCCTCGGGCTCTTTGACTGGACCTCTTTCTTTCTTTCTTTCTTTCTTTCTTTCTCGGTAGCTTTTCCTCATTATGTTCACAAACAGTCTGATATATTATAAATCACTTACTGGTGGATTCTGGAGGAATAAATCAGATTAGCAAAATAAATAAAAGTAATCATGTAATTTTTTTTCCATGTCATGATGGAGATATATTTAAATATACATGCAAATAAAATGAATTGAGAGTATTTTATTCTTAACATTGTCTGGAAAACTAGCTTTAAAACTGCAATAATATGGCAATATTTTTTTATATATGTTGATATGATGAACTTCTCAGCTGTTTATTGACACATCCAGCAGATACAGAGAAACATGGAGTGTTTTCTGATCAGTCTTCTCTCTCTGTTAGCTCTGTGTTTGGTCTCCACCAACTCCTGAGGGAAACATCTGTCTCTGTAGCAGCTAAATGCTGCACTGTGTTGAGCAGCGAGTCTCTGACTGTCTCGTGTACAGGTGATATTTTACAGCTTTTTTTTGGCTGGAAACTGGAGTGTGAGAGTGAAACTAAACAGTGAAGTTGCAGGTAATGATTCTCTATTGATTAGAGAAACTTTAAAGACACAATTCCATCCAAATGTGGTGCAAAATTTAACCGAATTTTCAGAAACTGCAGAAGAAAATGGAATATATGTAGAAAATGTGCATAAAAACAGGAGGGTAGAAACCCACCTAGTGACTCATTCTGGCCTCATCCTGCAGGATTGTTTATATTGTTTTAAATAAAGGACAATAAACATGAATCAACACCGACATTTTCATCATCAATGTTAGCTCATCAGCTAATTCACACAACTAAAACCTCACCAAACGTTAAAAAAACATTATACACGCACTAAAAGTTTTCTCCTCGACTCTCTGCGGCGTGTCCCGCGTCCTCATCAACAAACACAAGAGACAAACCGCCACTTTCCCTGTTTTACGGTCCGTCCTGCTGAAACATCACTTCCTGAATGATCTGAACAGAGTAAAGCAGGTCTCAGCCCAAACAACAAAGTTCATTTTAAATGAAAACAGGTTGAAATCATCTTTACAAGCCTCACGGACATCAAATCAGACTGCAGGAACATCAAGTAACTCCGCTGCCACAGAGTTTTTACTTCCTTTTCCCCACTTTTAGGACTTTTAGGACTTTTAGGAATTAAAAAATCTAAACTAAAAACTAGACGAATGGAGATTTTGTTCTCAGTGTGTAAGTTTTTAACTTTTTACCTCCAGTTCATTTTTAACCTCCCTCCTCCCTCATCCATCCATCCTGCTTTAAATTAAATTTCAAACAACGCGACAGCTCCTCCTCCTCCTCCTCCTCCTCCTCTGCTCCTTTTTCTCCTCCTCCCTCTATCTTGTTTTCTTTATAGCTTGCAGACAACTGTACTGTGTGTGTAATGGACATTCCTCAAAGGCCGTCAACCGTGACCAGGGCAAAACCAACTGACCTACACACACGTACACACACACACACACACACACACACGAATACAAATATGCACAGATAAGCATGCATGCATTCCCCCTCTAACACACACACATTTATACATGAAAGCAATCTGTACACACACACACTCAGCATGACGCATAAAGCTCACGTGCACACTTACAAACATAATAGTGTATTTACACAATAAAGCGCACGCACACACACACACACACACACACACACACACACACACACACACACACACACACAGGGTCATCGCTCTCACTCTGCTGGTTGTTGTGTATAGAAGTCAGTTCCAGGTCAGTGCACAGAGCCAGGGATCTTAGTCCATACAAAAGACTGTGTGTGTGTGTGTGTGTGTGTGTGTGTGTGTGTGTGTGTGTGTGTGTGTGTAGTGGTGGGGGTGTGTTCCCTATGTGTGTGTGTGTGTGTGTGTGTGTGTGTTTTGTTTGTCTGCATGTGTGTATCAGTGAATATACATCAGCCCCGAGGCGTCTGAAACGGCACTCACACCCTGAGACACTTCAACAAAACGCTCAAACTGAAAAGAAGAACTTCTGACAGCGACAGCGAGCGTCAGCACGTGTGTCACAGCTCGCTGCAAAGCATCATGGGTAAAGGCGGGCAGCACCTGTGAGGTCCTGAGGAGGCGTGATCAGAAGCTGTGGCTGGTTAGTTGTGAGGAATAAACAGGGCTGATTGATTTTTAGGGCGGCTGATGATTTCAATATTGTGAGAGTGTGTGTGATGTTTGTCATAATGATGATGAAGATGATGAAGGTAACAGTAGTGTGTGTGTGTGTGTGTGTGTGTGTGTGTGTGTGTGTGTGTGTGTGTGTGTGTGTGTGTGTCACAGGCCTGACAGCAGCAGCTATGGCCGAGCTCCAGAAGCTGCAGAAGATGAAGATGATGATGAGTCTCCAGAACGGCAACGAGTCAGACAACGACGACCTGCACTCCAACACAGGTAACACACACACACACCTACACCTGAAACACCTGTACATCAAGTACTGTACTTAAGTACAGCTTTGAGGTACTTCTACTTCATTACAGTGTCTGTGAATAATGTTTACTGGACAAGAAATGAAGTGAAATAATCAACATCTCAGAATAAAACTTTTACAGTTAAAAAGTTTCTCTCCTCCTCCACCTTCCCTCAGTGTTGAGATTCCTCTGCTCACGTTGTGATAACATTTACAGTATTTATAAAAATGACTTTAACATCCCAAAAAAATGTTCTCAACGTTAAAAACTGTGTCTCAACGTTTCAGTTGTTTTATTTGAACTTGAGATGGTGAAAGAACCAAACTCAAACATGAACAATATATTCTACAATGTTCAGAGATACATTTTAGTGAAACTACTTGTCCAAATATTGAATTTAAGGGAAAATACTCGAACCTCTTAGAGGCAGAAAGCTCTGGCAGAGTTGATGAATGAGGACTTTGTGATTCGCCATGCAGAAAGTTTCAGAGACGTGTAAACACTCTTTAAAGTGTCCTGAAACCTCACGAGAGGGACAAATCAGTGACGATGAATATAAATACATGCTTCAAGACCTGTTATACACATATATAAACATTTATAAGCAGTATATAAACTCTTAAATAGTTGACGTTATATGCAGATATAAGTATTTATAACTCCTCCACCTATAAGTGGAGGCTACTGTTGTAATAATATAAAATATGTTAATTTTACACTTATAAATAGCTGCTTACTGTCTTTTTTATCTTTTGTTTCATTAATAAATAATCAAACTGAAATGCTGTTTAGTTTCACTTCATCATTCAGTTTGACATCACGTTCATGTTCAAACAACAGATAATAATAATAATAATAATAATAATAAAGAAGACATATGTGGGTGCTTGCAGCCGTCATCCCTGATTCATAATGTTCAGTCTAAAAGTCTCTATCAGGAAAAAGTACTAAGTGACATATAAAAACAAAGACTTAAAACACACACACACACACACACACTTTCCGGCCCACTCCATCTCTGCTGTGTTTGCTTCTCTGAATTATTAAAAAGACAGAGAACAAAAAGCAAAGAGAAAAGAAAAGAGAGAGCGCGTGCAGTCCTTCCTTCTGTTTCTATTTTTCTTCCTTTTCTTCAGCTGACCTGACAAACCGGCCGATAGAGTTACACTTCCTCTATTCTCTCCTTTTCTATTTATTCTCTCCTCTTCTTCTTCTTTTATTTCATTGAGTTTGCTTTGTTTCGCGAGTGCGTGGAAAGCCTTCTTTTCATTGTCCGACCTTATTTTCTTTGTAAGAGACACTCACACCAGCCTGGGAAACTCCGGCGGACAATAGAGCCGAGGAACAAGTGTACGAATGAAAAAGAAAATAAAGCGAGGGAGGACAGAGGGGGAGAAATGGACTCATAATGAGAGAAAGGGATATTTAGGGCGAGAGGGGGGAAAAGAAAAGATGCCTCTGTGTTTGATGGGTGAAAGTCGATCGCTCGGGCTTCAGTGACAGTCGGATCTGTTTGTTTTCATCATAGAAATGAGAAAAACACGAGAGAGGGATGAATGAGAGGGACAGATCCATGTGTCAGTAGAGTCCAGACACAAAGGCAGAGGGAGAAGGCCGAAGTGTGAGGGAAGAGACGAGAGAGTGAAACGTGAAGGGAAGAGCAGAGAGAAGACAACAAAAGCAGAGTGAGCGAGGCGGAGACAGAAAGATGGAGGTCAGATTCCTTCTTGAGTGATTTGAAAGAACTTCAAGCAATTTCAAGGCACCTAAACCAAAAGGAAATGTTCATACTGAGAGCAGATGATCCTGGATTTACATTTTGACGCCATGTCGGTCAATCTAACTCCGGTCCGGTTCGGTCCAAATATGAAAAGACATATTACCAGATTATGTTGAAAATCAAGGCTTTTTCAAGGAGTATATATTCGAATTCAAGCATATTCCTAACCTTGAAGACACAGATGTTGAAATTTTAAAAGCAACTTTCAAGACTTTGTGGTCCAGACCTGTTGAACGAGTCGCGTACAGAACGAACTTCAAGTTAAAATAATAATAAATAACTAAAATAAATGTACGGAGCCCGGGAAACGTCACGGAGGGAATAAACGCTCACAGTGAAAGAGGCTAAACTCAGCGTAGATCAAAGGTGTCAAACTGAGAGTTTTACGCTCTCTGTAATATTGGAACTAACGGGAGTTTGAAAGTTTTGCAGGAGTGACGTTATTGTTTCCACGTACCGGACACGACCTCTCTCAACGACACAACATGGCAGCAGATAACAAGAATGAGAACACATGTTAATGTATCGTGACTCCTCCCACATTTTAAACGTTTAATATTCACAGTAAAATAAATAAAAATAAATGAACTGATGGAGGCTCGATCATCATGTTTTATTTTGAGATTTTCTGATTTTGTTAACATATGTTAGCATGCTAACTCGTAGCCTTCGGTTCTGCCACAGCAGGTCTTTCTGCAGGTCCAGGTCTCTGGAGTCATTTCTGATCCTGCTGAATGTCTTCGATAACTGAGTTAAACGACAGGCAGCTTGTTTTGTGATGGAGTGTGTGTGTGCACAAGTGTTTGACCATCATCTTTATTAACTCGAGGTTTTATTTGCCAACATGTGGACAGAAACAGATGTGGGTCTGAACCGGCACGGAGAGAATAAATCAAGACGTATTTTTAACAAGTCAATTTGAATTAAACTGAATTAAACTCAAGCAAAAGAGCAAGTTAGCGAGAGAGGAAGATAGTGACGGAGGAGGGAGAATAAAAGAGAGGTAGAGAAGGAGAGGACAAGGCCAAGGAAAAAATGAGAAGTGTGTGTGTGAACATCTGCCCATCTGTTTATACTTCTTTTCTTCCCTGGTGTAAATGGCAGAGGGGATGAGGCCCAGCTGTCATCTACACACACACACACTAACACACTAGCACACACACTAACACACTAACACACACACACAGCGCAGGGAATTCAGTAGGCAATAATAGAGAGAGACGGTTGCTAATTCAAACTAATGGAGGGAGATGAAGATGGATGAGAGAGGGAACTGGGGAGCAGAGAGAGAGACGTGGAGGGCGAGAGAGGCAGCGTCACACAGAGAGAGAGAGAGAGAGGGAGGGAGACGGTACAGGAATGGAGAAAGAGAAAGTGTTTGTTTCAAGATATTTTCAAACTTTATATTTGCTGTAATTAAACTCTGTGTTTGTAAAGATCTTTGTTTACATCGATTTTAACCGATAAACACTTTTAAATACAGACGCATGTTCTTTATTTTAAAAGGATCAGATCAGTTAAAACGAAATGTTTTTCCCCGACTTTTAGACGCTCGTCCATACGTTGTTTTGTCACTTTTCACATCATGTTACAGGAAATAAGCTCAGGAATGCAAATACCCCAATAAGCATTTTGTGTTTCATGTAAGTAACAGAAGAATTTCAAGTCATTAAAAAAAGGGAAAAAAAGAATAAATACAAATGTTAGATTTTTGTTTTTACAATAAAAAAAACGTTTTATGATTAATATCAACTGATAATTACAATTTAAGATACACTTTGTTTTGTTTCAGAGTACAACAGAAAATCCTCACCGATCACTGAAACAGTGAACTGTAACCACACCAAAACACTGAAACTAACCATAAACTGTTTTCTCCTTCTACAAGTAGCCATGGTATAAGTGTGATAATGCACCCTGAGGTGTGCTGATATAGAGAATAATGGACTTAGCTAGTCACAGCAGGCCTGTCACACTTCACTTTTGTGTTTTTTAAGCGTTTCCAAACCCAGAAACACTCCGAAACAGTGTGTTCATCTGTTCCAACGTAAGCCGCAAACATTAGCATGCCAGGCAAACTAGATTTCTACTGCTAACGTAGCCAAGCAGCGCGTCTTTCGCTAACTACATCATTTTGTGGGGTTACAGGTTAGAAAAAGGTCCTGGATGCTACAAGCTACAATCAAAACCAGTGGAACATTAGTGGCTTGATAAACTATGTTAGCATAAATCTGCAGATGTGCTAACGGAAAGCTTGATGAACGTAGCAACAGTAGCTAAGGGGGGAGAAGTCATGTTAATAGTATTTATTGCTCTGTTTTTATGAATGAATGTCTAAACATCCGCACCTCCATGTGTCCGTCTCTACCCAGGAGGGAGTGAGTGTTCTTGGGATAAGGAGCGTCTGACCAGCCCCCCTGCTGGAGCCCACAGTGGAGGTCCAGGAGGTGGAGGAGCTCATTTAGGAGCAGCGGGAGGAGGAGTTGGAGGAGGAGGAGGTGCAACAGGAGGAGGAGGAGGTGGGAGGGGGTCAGCCATTGGAGCTGTCAATCAACAACAGCTCCAGCAGCAACAACAGCTATTGGCTAACAGTGAGCACACACACTCTCACATACATAATGACAGATATACAGTACATCCAAACAGACAACACACTCAGACAAACTACAAGGGAAAAGGGCAGAAACACACACACACACACACACACACACACACACACACACACACACACACAGTCGGTATGTGTTTAAAGGGGTGGCAATATTTGTTAATGCACGCCATTTAATCTGTTCCCATCTCCTGTATTAACACTCTGTCTGGATTATTCAGCACACACTCTAATAAATGACTCAATTTATCAACACCACACACACACACACACATATGGACAGACACACAAACAGACAGAAACACACTCATACTCGCTCTTTTTCTTACTGCAGAAGTAATGTATTTACACACACACACACACACACACTGGGCAGCGGGAGGCGACAAACACTCACATTGATTATTCTATCACTTCAGTCGTCACGACAACAGCAATCAGTGTTATTGTTTCATTGGAATGAAAGCAGCCTCTGCAATTTTTGGTGTGTGTGTGTGTTTTTTCAACAGCTGAGGCGACACCTCAAGAGTGAACCTCTTGTGGGAGTTCGCCTTTGAAAATGGGGGGCTATTTTAAGGTCGGGGGGGTCTGAGGTCAGAGGTCAGAGGTCAAGGTTGTGCTTTTAGGAGGTTCAGGGTTAAAGGATGAATTAAAGTCAGCGGTCCTCACAAATGTGGTGTTGCATGTGTGTCTGTGTATGTGAGAAAGAGAAGGGGGGGGAGTGATAAAATACAGACGACAAAGTGAGAGATGGATGCAGGAAGAGGTGTGGAACGAGAAAATGGTGGGAGAGAGAAAAGATAAAAGATTAGCTAGAAAATGGTGGCGTACGGAAATGAAAAGAAAAGAAATGGGGAGAAGGATAAAAACTAAAAGAGGTAAACAAGAGAAAGCAAACAGAAAAAGAGAGCAGAAATATAAAATAAAGAGACACAACGAGAAAAAGAGAGGGAAAAAAAGATCGAAAGAAGGAAGAAAGTGAAGCTTTGACCTCCTTTTTCTTTCGCCTCATCACCTTTTAACCCTTTGGCCTCCATATTTTCTGCTCTTCCTTTCTCTCTCTCTCCCCCCTCGGCTTTGTCAACTTTTATTAGCCAGACATTTGACACTGAGGTGACACCTCTCTCTTTCCTCAAGGTTAAGTTCAACACAAGTTCACAGACACAATCCCGTCCAGTGTGTCTCTCGGTTGTCTTCTTCTCACAAAGGCTTCACTTCAGTTTACTGAAAAGGAAAATATAAAAAGGATAAAACAGATAAAAAAAACAGAGAGAGAGAGAGAGGAGACGGACTGGAGGTGTGTTGTGATGCAGTATGAAGCCTGTACAAAGTCAAAGTGGCTGATCTCGGCTCGGGCTAATGCATTGAAAACAAACAATAAAACACCTGAAACATGTTAAAGATGTCAAGATGACTGATTGTAACATCAACAAACCAATGACGAAGTGTGGACGAAATAAACGAGTTGTGAAGGAGAAAAGGTGAAATGTTTGGTAATATTAAACTAGTTAATTTCAGAAATATCTACGTCAGTTAGATTAGTGTTGCTGCTTTAACGGTGGACAATCTGTTTATGTATGTAATAATCTTTAATATTACATTAGACCATGAATTCCTAAACATTATAATCAAGAAGTGTGTTTCCATCCACCTGTTTTTATGCACATAATTAAATATCGCAAATGTTTTTACGCTTGACTGAAAAGTTGATGCATGGAAATGAATTACGACGTGCGTGAAGCATGCGACTTAAACGTGCAGGGAAGCTTCCACCGGAGAGACAGACGCATCAGATTGAGTGTGGAGCGATGAGGAGACTGTAACCTTCCTCACGTGAATAAATGAAACAAACATAAACGCCATATTTCCATCATGTTTTCCACATCGTTCATTTAAGGTTTGACCGGTGCTCTTTTAACCGTCGTCTTGTTGCATCTTCTCCTGCGACGGTTTAATGGCGCTCGACTGGAAAACTGATTATCAAGATGCACCAACTCCTAATATTCGACTAACAGTAGTGGATGGAAATGTGCTTTCATTTGCATTGCTCTCACAACAAAAACAATCTATTATTTGTACTATTTTGTGTTTTTTCTGAACATTTCAGCTACATCATGATGTAGATGCTCTGTCGATCCTTTATTCATTTATTAAACTTTCATTGTCTTAACATAATCAAGTTTAAACACATTTAGTCAAACACAACTACCATTAGAAGCCCACCATGTGTCTACTGTAGGATATATATATACATATATTTCTCTCTCTGCCTCGCCCAGGGTTGGACCTGCCCTTCATGATGATGCCCCACCCTCTGCTGCCCATGGGGCTGCCGCCTGCATCTGTAGCCATGGCGATGTCGCAGATGAACCACCTCAACACCATCGCCAACATGGCCGCTGCAGCCCAGCAGATACACACTCACGTACACCGCGCGCCCGTCATCAAGGTACAACACACACACACGAAAACCTTTTTAAATGACAAACATAGAGGACCCCAGTACGTTCCTTGAGGAATCCCTCAATAAAGAACAGAGTTTTCTTTAAGAGTGTGTGGACACTGGTTACCAGTGGTTACCATTGCCATCACTTTGAAGGACCGATGACAAATGAAAGAATTAATGAGTTTAAAAAGTCTTTCCGGGTTTTCCAGTTTATCAGTTCAAGAAGAAGCATCTTTACGACGCAGCAGAAAGTTCAGTTTTCTTTGCATTTCTTCTATACAGAACGTTTTGGTATTCTTCATAGATACAGGAGGTTCTTCTTTAGTCCAAGAGACGCAAGACCGACGTTTATTGAAGAGAAACAGGATAAGGAACATTTAGAATACAACGCAAATCACAAACCTGCATTGTGAGGCCACATGAGATGTGTTTATCTACAGCGTCGCACTGTTTTGTCTTAAATCAATGCCAGTCACTGGTAACCCATAGTAACCATAATAAAACCTCTAATGATTCACTTAGTTACGTCTTACTCATTCATTCCTCCTCTCTCTCCAGGAGAGAGTGTGCGACAGTCCCTCTCTCTCTCCATCTGTTGATGAGGCCAACACTCCTCTGCAGTCGCAGCCCAGCAGCTCGGCCTCCAGCTCGCCCGAAAGACTGGGTACACACACACACACACACACACACACACACACACCAAAACAAAGTCAATTTTCAAGCAAAAACTGCAAATATTTCATGATTTCAGCTTCCCAAATGTGTGTCTTTTGGTTTCCTCAGACTTCTATAATAGTAAACTGAATGTCTTTGACTTTCGGACTGTTGGTCGGAGATACTGTAGATACACATATGACCTTACTTACCTACCTTACTAGACCAATATCTAGATTCATTAAACACATATAAATACTCACACACACACATGCATACGTCTGTACATGTAAAAACACACATTTAAAAAAAGACAAACATACCGTACACACAGATACACGTGCATCTGCAGGTGTGTTCACACATACTGTGTGTTCATGCATCATCACACACACACACACACACACACACACACACACACACACACACACACACACACACACACACACACACTCACACACACACACACTCACTGTGCTTGTTCTTTCAACAGGATTGGTGTCAGCTGATGCAGATGTTGCGTTGCCCAACCCTGCTGCACCCATCAAGAAAATAACAAAGGACAAAGGTTGGACCACACACACACACACACACACACACACACACACACACACACACACACAGAAAGGTATTCTCATAAATGCACAAACACGTGAACGCTGTTCGACAACAGAAGACACAAACACTTACATAAGTGAGGATATTCCATTATCCACCTTAATCTAAACCCTCACCCTTTGACAACTGACAAATTGTCCTCACTTAGGGGGGGCTTTCCTCATCTACTGTATTTACACACACACACACACACACACAGTGACTGAAAACACACATGCACACTTGCAGAGATGAAGACACAGAAACAGAAACAGAAGCGTCAGGATGTTCTGCCCCCCCCCCCCCTATTGATCACCTGTCTCTGAGCCATCAATCAGAGGAATGAGGGAGGGGGAGATAGATAGATGGAGGGGGAGGGGGTGAGGGAGGGAGGCTAAGTGAAGGAGGCATGGATAAAAGGGGTCAAGAGGTCACACACTAAAAGCATGCGGGGGCCTCTCCTCCCTCCATCACACTCTCTTTTCCCTCTCTGTATTTTCCATTCTTATAACACGTTCTGTTTTCATCCCATTCTTCCCTTCATTTCCACTCCGTCGACACTCCTGGCGCTCAGGAGGGATGCTTCCTTTTAAAATCAATAAGTTCCTGTTGCTGCACGGATCTTAAAGAATAAGGAAATGAATTCGGCTTCAAATGTCAGCGACTTTCACTTGAATTTAAAAAAAAAACCAGAACAGATATCGCTGTGACACATTGTTTTATTTTCAGTGTGACTTTTTCACTTGTGGTTTGCGCCACGTTTCAGCTGCAGTCGTCTGCTTGTAATGTTAGAAAACACAATCACACTGCAGGTAAATGCACTCGTTAGCAAGCGTGTGAAGTGGCACTATGAAGGAATATTATTTAGTACTATTTGAAATGTTTTGCATGCTGTTTGGCATGTGTTGTTCTTAGGTCTAAAAACTTACAGGGTTTTTCTGCGTTTTTAAACCTGGGCCTTATTTCTTTACATATTTTTGGGTGAACAGTATGAAAAGTTTTGGAATTGGTCCAGAAGCTCGCTTCAGCCAGCAGCCGCGAAACGGCCTTCAACCTAATACCATGTCCACTAAAAGTGCTCGTCTTTGCCGGTGGCCGACTTTGGGAATAACTTGTTGCTAGCAGTTCCTCTGTGTTAAGTCCAAACTACCCCGAACCTTTTTGTTAGAGTATTTTTATTGAACCAGAAACAGAAGTCTCGCTCTGAAATCCTGCGGATGTGAAGATGAGTATTAGTACATCATCTTAGGCTAGTATGCCGAAGACTCTTAAGCAATCAAAGCGATCTTTTCCTCTGCGATCGTCTAATCAAACTCTCAAAGATCCTGGTCTTAAACCGTTGTGGACTCCTCGTTAAAAAACATTAAAATTCTCGCAGGTATTTAAGTCACGTTGATCACCAGGAAACTTTTTAAAAGCCACTCAGCTACAGAAAGTGTTTACTGCCCATCTCAGGGGAGAATAACAGACAACAAAATGTTCTCTATGGCCTCCCTCCATCTGGAAGGTATATTGGAGCAATTACTGCAGCAGAATGACATAATAAACTAAACCTGTGTTTGTGATAGAAATGACCTTCCTGTGTGTGTAATCCCCGGCCGCTTTGTGTATGTCGTTTTCTTTAAGCCGCCGACTGAAACCACGCTTTTTTGGTGATTGAGGTGAACTCAGTTTTTAATACGTACCAGACTAAATAAATTAAATTAAATTAATTAATCAATGAGCGTTTATAGTCGAGTCACAAACACTCTGCCCGGTTTGTTTCAGCTCAGCAGCACAAACGGTATCAAAGTTACTGTGTAACACAAAAATGTTGTAAAAATGCACCTTTTTCAAAATAAAAGCACTGGATTGAGCTACATGAAACACCAAAACCAGTGTTCAATCTTCCTGTTTTCACTCTCTAGTCCTCCCTTCCCTCACTTTTGTAATCCTGTCTTTCTTTTTTAAATCGTTTTTAAACGCTCCTCCCTCCCCCCTCTCCATGTTCTTCTTCTCCTCCATTTTTATTTTATCCCAGTTTCCCCCTCATGTTCTCCCCTTCATCTTCAACCATTAGCCCGTTCTTTCTCGTAACCCTTTTATTTATTTATTCATTTATTTTGGCCAGAGATGACATTTCATCGCACAATGAGATGAAATGTCTGAAAAGCTTTGTCAACATGTACGGGGGGGAGAGAGGGAGGGAGGGAGAGAGGAGAAAGGAACATGAGGAAAACCGGAAATACAATCCTGGTGGAAAGATAAGTAATGAACAAGACAAAGAAAGAAAAGTAAGAGAAAGGGCACGTGGAAACTGGGAAAGAGAAAGAAGGAAAAGAAAATGAGTGAGAGAGGAAGAAGAAGGTTTGAAAGATGAAGATGAAGATGTGGAAGTGGAGAGAAGGTGATGAAGAAAGATATGAGAGAAAGAGAGGAAAGGTAGAGTGTAAAGGGATGTATGGATGAAGTGGCTGATAGGGGATGGTGTGTGTGTGTGTGTGTGTGTGTGTGTGTGTGTGTGTGTGTGTGTGTGTGTGTGTGTGTGTGTGTGAGAGAGAGTTAGAGTGCATCTTAATCAGCGTTAATTTCACAGCAGAGTTAACCCAGTTGTCAGTGTGTTAGGCATTAAGGGCTGATCAGACACTGTGACGCACTCGCAATGAACACACACACACACACACACACACACACGCACAAATCAAGGATGTCTTTAATCCTTGCCAATTAGTACCACACATGATTGTCTGAATACTAACGACCTCTCGGTGTGTGTGTGTGTGTGTGTGTGTGTACGGTGTAATTGATTTCTCTGATGCTGCTTCGTTGCCTTTTATACCTTCGTAAACATCAACATTTCAGAAACTTCACTCGAAGCTCGTGACGACGCGTCGCTGACAGAAACCTGCCGCCTCCGAAACATTTCGACAGTTCTTTAAAAAAAACAGCTTCTTAAAGTGGCACGTTGACTATTTCTCGAAATGTCGAACTTTTCCTTTCATAAACTTAGATGTTAGAGTTAGATGAGAAGATTGATACCATTCATGTCTGCTTAGCTCAGCTTAGCATAGCTTAGCATAAAGACTGGAAACAGCTTATTAGGATTTACGCTAAGCTAAGCTAACCTTTGATGCACCTGCAGCTGAATGTTTTAGTAATAATACTTTTAATAACATGTAATAATCTTTATTTGTAGAGCAGTTTTCATACAGAGTTAAAAAGCCTCACACAAGGCGACATTAAGAAAATCAGTAAGAGACGAAGAAATATTCTCAGTTTTTGTCCGGTTCTGTTTTAATAAGATAATAAGACAGTATTTAGTTATTTTATTAATGAGATATGTTGATGGGGAAAGATTTGTGATATAAAAAGCTTTAACAAGAAAAGTTTTATTTTTAAATTTTATAATGAGAAAATACATAACATAAAAACTAACAAAGAAACAGATTTTGAAATAAAAAGAAAACAAGGTTAACCTTTTTAAAAAGCAGAGGACTTCGAGTGTTTGAAGTTGTGTCTTTTGTTTATTGTCCCTCACAGAAGAGTCTTCGCTGGGACAAGCCCTGCCCCCTGGCTTCCCTGCTCCGTTCCTATTCGCTGACGGCCTGTCGTCAGTGGAGACCCTGCTCACCAACATACAGGTGACATCCTGTTTATATAAAAGTGTTGTCGGGAAAAGGACTCGATTACAGTGTTATCATATGAACAATACGAATTATTGACAGAGAACAATGCAGAAATATGATATCAGGAGACATTCTTTATTGTGATCATGGTTAACTGTGATGATGGTGGTGATATGAGCTGTTTATATTATGTTTGAACACACATAAATCGAATCAATGGGACAAAAACTGTGCAGCTGATTCCAGTAAATCTCTTTCAGGATTTGTTTAATTGTGGAATAAAAATCATTGACTGTTATTATTGGACTGCAACGCTTCCCAACATGAAAAACTATGTGAAAACAGCAGATATATTAAGGCCGGAAACTTTTAAACAGATGTCATCAAGATGTTTCATCCCCGATTTCAGAATATATTGCTATTAGCAGCTATGAATAACTGCAGATGTTGCGTTCTCTGCATGCGGTCTGAAGCGCTTTCTGTAACCAGACTTCTCGTCTCAGGGCCTGCTGAAGGTGGCGGTGGAGAACGCCCGGGTGCAGGACAAACAGATCCAGGCGGAGAAAAGAGAGCTGAAGATGGAGCTCTACAGAGAAAGAGAGATGAGAGAGAGTCTGGAACGACAGCTCACCTCCGAACTACAGAGCAGAGGTCTGACTGACAGAGAAAAGGCTATTTTACATACTTTTTGAACAATGAAACGGGGACAAACCCATTGTGTTCACAGCCAGAGGGGCTGAAAATAACACCAGAGCAAAAAGCACCGGCAGAGAAAAGGCTGAAACTTGAGAGAGAAGATTCTTCTTCAGCAGAAACTTGATTTTATTACTTTAACTGCGCTTACATGTGACAAATAAGTTGTTTCTTCCTCCTCTTCCTCCCTCAGCCTCCATCCAGAAGCGTCTGAAGAAGGAGAAGAAGGCCAAGAGGAAGCTGCAGGAGGCGCTGGAGTTTGAGTCGAAGAGGAGGGAGCGAGTGGAGGACGCTCTGAAACACTCGTCCTCGTCCTCTCCTGAGCCGCTGCACGCCGCCAACAACAACATCAACAACGGTACGACGGACTGTTGGTTTATTTCAGGGTTTGTTTTTTTGTCTGCCTCGTATCTTATCTCTGTTTTCTTAAAGTCTTTTTATTACTCGCTTAGTTTTCCTAACTTTTTCCTTGTTTGTTAAGTGTCTTTCTAATAGCCTTATTGTTTTTCTTCCTTCTTGTTTTTATTGTTTCAGCTTGGATTCTTATTCTTTCATTCTTTCTCAAAGAGTTCTGGTTCTTTGTTTGTATTCTGTCTTTGATTTGAATGTCATGAATCGTTTCTTCCTCTGTCTTTTTCACTGGTTTATGTCTCTGTTTGTGATCTTCCGGCCTCGTGTTTACTTTGACACACTTATTTAATATATTTTAATTTCTGGGCTCTTTATAGACTAAATAGTTAGTTGAGAGAATAATCAGCAGATTAAGCCATAAGGAAAATAATCAAATCCGAACATTTTGAAGCCAAACTTTAAGGATATTTCGGGTGCAGTATCACTTATCTTATGAATCTCTACTGGTGACTGAAAGGAACTGCAACAACAATAATAACAACAAACCTCATGTTTTCCAAAACAGCTCTCTGGCACAGTGATGGGTTTGTTGTGAGGAAGCAGCCAAATGTTTTTTTCCCCCTAATATCAAAACATTTCTTTTTACAGAGGAGTTGAAGTGCTTTGACAATTAACATCAAGAGAAGAAAAAACTAAATAACATCCAAAAATATAATCCTCCAGACGAACGCTTGTGTTTGTGGCTCGGTTTTCTTTGTGAATGCAGTTTGTTTTTGACCTGCACACAGTTACAAGGTGCTGTTTGTTTTTTATTGGCCGACCCACTGAGACTCTGTCTTGTCTTTGTGTTTCATACCAGACGCTGCTGTAGCCGAGGATAAACCTGAACTTAATGGAAACCAGCAAGACAACGGCGCTGTACAAGGTACCTGAGAGCACGCACACACACACACACACACATCCAAACAATAAAAAATATCATAAAACACACAGTCAGACACACACTCATGCATGCAGAGTCATGCTGATACACACACACACACACACACCACATATTAACAGATAGGACACTGTATACAAGTGTGTTCAAAGGCAGACTTACAAGTTTTTACACACACACACACACACACACACACACACACACACACACACACACACACACACACGTGGTAGGCACATGTGTGTGTTGGGGCCCAGGCTAGATTAGTGGAGACATTAAGCAGACACAGAGACACTGTGGCCTCCCTTTGATGTGCACCTTATCAGACACACATGTGAGTGTGTGTGTGTGTGTGTGTATACACACTGCTATGAGCTCAATGATATGAGTGTGGATATTTGAGTTTATGCTGAAGTGTAGACTGAGGGTGAGGACGTTTTTTGGAGAAGCTGTTTTGGAAAGTGACGTTTTAGAAAATAAGGAAGCATTCTGGACAGTGAGGAAGTAAAAGGGACACGTTTTTCAGGTGAGAATTGTTGTTGGAAAATGGCGACATTTTAAGAAGGTGAGGACATTTTCGAGAACACATTGCTATATAAATAAAGTTATTGTTATGATTACTTCATGGAAAGTCAAAAGGGACAGTTTTTGGAAAACGAAGTGGGGACATTTTGTATTTTTAGAGAACGAAGACATCCTCTGGAAAGTGAGGACAGTTACAAAACCAAAAGCACTTTTGGAAATTTTATATTTTTGTTGGGACACTTTCATAACTTTTGGAAGGTAAGACGGGAAATGTTTGTGAGCGAGGACATTTTGAAGAATGAGGACATTTTTGTAAAAGACACGTCCGGTCCTCACTTCCTCAAAAGATCATTTGAGGGTTAATGCTCAGAATTAGCTTCAGGTTAGGGTTACGGACTCGGGACTGCATTATGCCAATGAGGGTCCTCACAAGTACAGCACTGACGTGTGTGTGTTAGTATGCATGTGTCGTCCTCTTTCCACCAGCTGTGCTCAGTCCTCCCTGACATTGAAAACCTTCACTTGAAACTCTGCGCGTGTATAAATGAATATCTACAGACGCACACACACACACACTCCCTGTGTATGCATGTGTGTGTGTGTGTGTGTGTGTGTGTGTGTGCACGCTGTACCTGAAGTTGTGCATTTGAGTGTGTGTGTGTTTGATCCACACTCTGGTGAGACAGGGAACTCTAATTAGCTCTCTCTCCTCTTTAGACCCCTTTTAGATCCCCTCTCTTCTGCAAGCCAAGCACTCCGACAAACACACACACACACACACACACACAGACCCACCTGATTTCATTAATGTTGATTGGCCCAGTAGGACCCCTTTGCTGCCTTGCTCACACACACACACACACCAACAAACACACACTCATCCCTCCTGCCATAAAAGCATTTTGCACCTACGGTGGTTTACTCACTCTCACACACACACACACACACACACACACACACACACACACACACACACACACACACACACACACCTCTCCCCTGCCTCTCTCACCTTCCACACTCTTAATTAACGAGTGAGGAGAAAACTGCTGAATACAAAGAAAGACATCGCATTACAATCAGAAAGAGAGGGAGAGAGAGAACGAACGAGAAGCAGGGGAGAGAGTGAGAGACATAGAGAGAGAGGAGGGGAGGAGAGAGAGAGAGAGAGAGAGAGAGGAGGAGTAAGATCGGTTTCTCCCAGTTGTTTAAAGCTGACCAGACTAATTGGCCGTACAAAATATAGAAGAGATGGAGGAAGAAGAGAGGGCAGAGGAGATGAGAGGAATGGGAGAAGAGGAAGAGTAGGACTGATAGGAGGAGGAGGAGGAGGAGGAGGAGGAGGAGGAGGAGGGGGAGAAAAAAAGAGGATTCAAATTGTGGGTAGAAAGGATGGGGAGGAGCACAAGAAGGACAGAAGGAGAAAAGAGAAGAAAGACGTGGTTAAAAAGGAGGAACAAAGGTAAGAAAAGGGAAGATAATGATTAGGAGAGAAAGAGGGAGCAGAGGAGGATGGACAAGAGTGGGAGAAGGGAAGGAAAGGAGGGGAAGATGAAAAGGAGGACAGGAAAAGGAAGGAGGGATGTAAGTTGGGGAAGAAGAACAGGTGGAGGAGAGGAAAGAGGAGGTGGAAAAGAAGGGATGAAATGGGGGCAGATAGAAGAAAGGGAAGTAGACAAATGAAGAAGAGGAGAGGATCTGTGGAGAGTCAGAAATGAGAGAAAAGAGTGATGAGAAAGGAGAAATGGGAGGAAGAGAAGAGCAGAGGTGAAGAAAGGAGGATGAGGAGGAAATGTGTAAAGAGATAGGAACAGAGAGAATGTGAAAGGAGGACAAGGAGAACTAAAAAAAGGAAAGAAAAGAGGGAGAAGATTAAAGATGGAGAGGGGATAAAAGAGGAGGAAGAGGAGGAGAAAATAATAAAATGGATGGAAAGAAGATCAGGTGGAGGAGAGGAACTGTGGAGGGTCAGAGGAAAGAACAAGTGATGAGGGGAGAGGGAGGAGAAAGTGGGAGTGAGGGGAGCGCAAGATGGGAGGAGGAAAAAGGAGGGAAAAACAGGAGGAAGAGAGATGTGGTGAATGAAGGAAAAGGAGGACGAGAAGGAGGAACAGGTAGATGAAGAGGAGGTGGAGAAGAAGGGATGAAAGATGGAGCAGTAAGGAAAAGAGGAGGTGGGAGGGAAAGAAGAGGAGAGGCGAAAAGCTGAAAGAGAAAAAAGGAGGAAGACACAAGGAGAAAAGAGGAATGAAAGCAAAACCTGGTGAGAGAAAGGAAAAGGAGAAGGGACGTATGGGAGAGGAAGAGGAGGAAAAAGAGGACAGGAGAAAGAGGGATGAGGGAGGAGGAGGAGGAAGAGGAGTGTGCAGCTTCCTCAGGAGGGAGTTGAAAAATGTGACCTTGTTCCGAGACCTGGTGACATTTCCTCCACCCAGCTGATAGACTTTTAACAAGGCAGGTCAGCATCATTTTTAACCAGGACAGGCAACACACACACACACACACACACACACACACACACACACACACACACACACACACACAGGAGGTGTATGTTATAGTGACAGATAGAGGTGGGGGGGGGGGGGGGGGGGCAGGGTTGCCAGGTCAGAATGGTGACACAAAAGGTAAAAGGAGGAGAAGAAGAAAGTGGGAAAGATGAGCAGAAACTAAATAAATAAATAGATAAAGAAAGACGTCTCACGTTTATTCTACATACGAATTCTAACTGGAGTTTGGTCTGCAGCACATTCACACTAAAAAGGTGACAACATGTTATATACTGGATTATATATATACATATATATATATATATATACACACACACACACACACACAATGCAATGCACAAAATAAAAAGGAGGATTTACTCACAGCTGGAAAAAGTGGTGAGAAAAGCTCCAGGAACATCTTGGAAAACTGGAAAATAAAATATGAAATGTTTGGAAATGGGACAATTCATATTATCAATGATCACCTTTCAGGGTAATCATATTGTAATAAGATCTTTTTGTGTCATTTTCTAAAATCGTGTGGTCAGAATGAATGATTACGAGCAAAATGTAATAAACAAAACGAGATAGTGAAGTTTTACATGTGTTTGAGTTGTGAGTTTTGTGTGACATGATGTTTTATTTTACATCTGATTTAGCAAAACACAGATATATTGATTTTAGCCACATTTCCTATTTGGAAATTGTATGTACTTTACACTGGAAATGTAATGTAAAGTAGTACATTAATGATCTTTGCTGATGCTGGCCATGCCCAGTGGAGTTTATGTGGCTGAGAATAATATCGAAATGTGGGGGTGTAATAAAACAAATCAATAGCAATAATCAAATATGATACGGATCCCTTAGATTTGTTTTTAAGAATTGTGACAAAAACACATACTAACGGTGGCATTTTACAGTTGAAAACTCTACTCATTAGTGCTCTCTAGTGGACAAACTATGTAATGTGATACACTTTCTAAATTAAATTGGCTTTTTTATTTTATAATCAAGTGATCAATTGAATTAATTTAATTTAATTTTAATAAATATGATTTAATAATCATAACAGTTCATTGGGTTTTGGGCCGTTGATCGGACAAATTTTTTTTTCACTTTTTTCACATTTTATAGATGGCATCTATATATTTTATAGATATCTATTAATCAGTTACTGAAATAATCGTTAGTTGCAGGATTTTTACTTGAGCGGAAACAATTAGTTGATTGTTGATGTCTATTCAAATCAACAGAAATTAATTTGCAACAATCTTTTATAGTCTATTAATTGTTTCAGTCATTTCTTTAAAAGCAAGAATGCCAAATATTCTCTGGTTTCTACTTCTCAGACGTGAAGATCTGCTGTTTTATACTGTGAGAAATTGTGATGGGCATTTATAGATCAAATGATTCATCGGTTAATCCAGAAAAATCATTTGGCGGGTTTATTAATAATGAAATGAATTGTTAGTTGTCGCCCTAACGTCAGGCAGAAAGGGAGAGAGACAACAATAAGATGGAAATGAATCCAGCCACAGGAAGTGTACCAATCTGAACGACCTTCGACCACGACGACACGAAACTGTTAAGTTACAGATTGAAGTTTTAAGGACGGCACTGGGGGGATCAAAGCGGCGACTTTTTAAGTTGCAGGACAGTTTTTAAGCACCAGGCCAAACCTGCTGCCTAAAGGAGAAAAAGAAAGGACAGGAGAGGACAGAGAGAAGAATGGGTCGGGATAAAAATAATATGAGTAACAGATAGAGGACAGGAGGGAGCAGAGGGGAGGTGAGGAGGAGGAGGGGATGCATGTAGAATAGAGGGATGAAAGAGGAGGAGAGGAGGGGGTCTGAGTGGATCGAGGAGTGATAAAAATAGGGAAGGGCAGGAGATGAGAGGGATGAAAAGGAGGGAAGGCAGGGAATATGACGGAGGAAACGAGGGGCGAGCGCAAGATGAAAGAGAAAATTTAAGAAAGTTTTTTTTCTTTTTTTATTCCAACACGGACGGACCTGTTTCATATCCTCAAAAAACAAAGAACGATGAATAGAGGACAAAATGAGAGGGTAAGATGATGACGGAGAGCAGAGGAAGATAAGTTGAAAAGTAGTGGAGGGCAACAGAAAGAGGAGCGCAGGAGGAAGAGGAGGGAGGGCAGGTTTATGGTTGCTGTTATGCAGAAATGTAAACACTTTGCAACGTTCGCAGAAAACAATGACACCGCAGGGAGAGGAAGGTGTGCACGAGAGTGTGTTTCTGTCTGTTTCTGCTGTGTGTGTGTGTGTTGCACGTGCTCCTGTGTGGGTGGGTGCAGCAACAGCACTACGGGGAGCGGAAGGAGACCGACGGAGGTGAAATGAGAGAGAGAGGAGAGAGGGGGGGGGTGGAGAGAGCCGAGATATGAGATTTCTATCATAAACGGACGCTGCAGAAAAGAGAGAACGAGATGGAACACTTTCAGCTAAAAAACGGGAAGTTCCTGTACAAATGCGCCTCATTAGTTCTGCATATTGTTAACACACTTAAAGCTGCGGGTTGGTGGCAACGAGAGGTGACTGGTTGAAGCCCCGGTGATCTAACAGTGGGCTGACGGTACGGCATCTACGGAGACGTTAGTTTGAGGCCTCTGGTTTTATGTGCGGGTGCAGAGACCAGTGACTGTGTGAGCAGAGACTAAAAGGGTGGGGCTAATTTCAAACAACGAGGCGCACGGGTTGTCCCTGAAATTTCACTTTACCACCGAGAACCACCAGTCAAACAAATGACTTAAAAATAAGGAAATCTAAACCTACAGCGTCAAATCAAGTGTTCCTAAAACTGGTTTAGTGACTTTACAGTGGAGCTGAAATGATTCGTTGATCAACAGAAAATGTATTCGCAGCAATTCTGATAATAAATTATTAAAGTAATTTTTCCGAAGACTTCTATGATAGTAAATTAAATATCTTTAGTTTTTTTCCAACCAACAGTCCAAAACCCAGACGTTTAAATAGGTCAACTGCCCCATTGTCTTTACTATTCTGTAGCCCCAAGGATTGATCCATTAATCAAGGAAATAACTGGCGGACTAATAGATAAAGAAAATAATTGTTAGTTGCAGGCCTAGTTAGCTTCACTCGCTCAAAGAGAACGTCATTTTCATTTTTGCTTTGTTTATTTACTGATTCCTTTTGTGTGTGTGTTTTTTTTTTTACCCAGAATCCCGGGCGTTTCTGAAGACCCCCATGATGTTCTAGAAGGAAGGAATCCGCCTACAGAAAAGCCCCGCCCCTTCCCACCTTTACCTGTCCCCCCCCCCCTTTCCTGCACAGAAGAACTCCACCAGCCCGTTTCCACAGCAACCACGGCAGCCTGGATCACCACGGCAACGACCTCCCCAGGCGGGATTCTATCTTTGCAAACTTTTTGACGTTGCTATGAAACAATGAGACTACTAGGAGGCACGCCCCCCCCCCCCCGGTTTGGACTCACTGGGGGGAGGGGGGTCGTGTCTCTCGACTTCTTTCTTCTTCTCTTTCTTCTTTTTAGACAAACTTCACTCCATTCTTTCCTCTTTTTCTGTCTCCCTGCATCGGGACGTCTCTCATCCCTCGTTTGTTTCGAAAACTGAAAAATAAAAAATAATTCCCGGAAAGAAAAAAATAAAATAAAAGGTCAACACGAAGCAAACGGTTCCAGACCGACATCAACGCGCTCTCGGATGGACGTCATGTGGGAAAACAGCACCGGGGATCAATTTGATTGGACAATTCAAGACGTTTAAAATCGTCCAATGACACGATGTGATCCACAGGACCTTGTTTCTGATTGGTGCCGACAAGACAAGAATGGTTTGATGAAAAGACTTAAAAGTTCTTATTTCCCTAAAGAAAGAAAGAAAAACAAACAGTTTCAAACCCCCCTCTGGATTTGACGTAACTTCAGTCAACGTCATTGGCTGGCTCTCACCTCCCTCTGATTGGACGGTAATCAGCTGATCGGAGGAGCTCAGGACTGGAGGAAGAGGGGAAAAAACTGAAGGAAAAAAAAGGAGGAAAACAACTTGGAAGGCTATTTCTGTCTCTCATGTTTCATTCATTTTTGTTTTCCGTACAGGGACTGAAAAAAATGCATGGGAAAACATTTCTTGTGTTGTCATTTGGCTTATTTTATCCTCCGTACACTCCTTACCTCCAACTCTCTCTCTTCAACTCTTCTAATTTTTTGCTTCATTCCTCTCCCTCTCTTTTCTATAAAATAGCTCCTCTTCCTCCTATACCGTCACTTTATTTTCCTTGCTTCTTCTGTATCCCTTTTAACCTTTATTTTCTCTTTTGCTCTTTCTCTCTGTAAGGAGGCATTACTCTGAAAATGTTGGATGCAGCTTTTCAATGTATGAAGTATTTTCTATCACCCTTAATCTGTGAAATCAGTTTCTCAAATGATGCAAAAGTAAAAAAAAAACAAAAAAACAACCCCTTTTTTATTACAATGGAGTGATTTTTAGACACGATATTATATCCTAAAGGTACGTTGAATTCTCTTCCTCGACTTTGGACCTTTTCACCTTTTGACCCCCCGTTCCCCCGTGACCAGGAAGTAGTAGTCAAGTTTCTGGTGTTTGTCGAATTAAAGATGAGGAGCGCTTGATTTGTCTGTTAAACTGCCCAATGCAAACTTTATCACGACTTTCCATAATAACTTAAATTCAATTGTATTCCTTTCTGGCTGGATTCAAGAACTTAACCCTGTACGTCCTGCTAGAAGTGACAAAGAGTACTTCAGGTGTGGAAATCAAGCGCTCCTCAGCTACATCAAACACAGGAAAGGTTTTATTCCCCTGATTTTCTGACCTACTAAGAGTGCAGACTGTTGTGTTGCAGTTTTGTTTATTCCACTGCGTGTTTTGTTTTGTTTATTTGTTGATTACTATTTGAAATGTGTACGGGAGGGATGAGGGGGGTGGTGGGGCCGGGGTGGGTGGGGTTTGGGGTTAAAGGGATATTCCGTGTAGATAGACACAACATTCAGCGTTTTTCTTGTTTTTGTTTTATTATTTTTTTCTCCTCATGATCTCTCAGTCTGTCACTGTTCTCTGGGTTTGAGCTGACTGCAAATATACAGTATTATAATGACTGCTGTCTAGTGGTGTTTTACACACACACACACACACACACACACACACACACACACACACACACATGCCAGCATGTGTAGGAATTAAAATTTCTGACTTTGTCGCCATCTGATGATGCTATTAAAACAGCAGAAAGTTCCAGGAACTATGAAACCAGAGTACTAAAGCTAAAAGTCCCTTTTTGCACATTCCTGTTTCCAGCACATCTAAAGCTCGGTGAAGATTAGTCATTAAAAAACACTATTTCTACACAAGGAAACAACAATTCTTACAGGAGTGCTGCAGGAAACGAGTCAGCATTTTTACACTTCCCTCGTATCGAAGTCAGTGGGTTTTCTGAATGGTTTGCTAACAACTGGCTAAATGAGACTACAGAGGTTGTCACGGACATTAAACACAGAAACTCATCTACTCACTAGTCCGACTTTACAGCTTCGTTGTGTTTACACTCTATATCCATCTATATTCTCTTAAAAGTGAAGTAATGCGAGCGTGGTGGAGTTCCTTTATAGCCTAACGTTAGCTTTTTACTTCTGGTGATTCCATTTACGCTTCAAAAATCATAAAAGTGGAGTTCATCTGTGAAGATTAGACATATCTTGGTGGCGCCAGAGGAAACCAAAGTCAGTAAATTTGATCCTCTGGGGAACACGAATGTTTGTACATAATGTCATGACATTTAGTAGTTGTTGAGATATTTCAGTCTGGACCGACAGACCAACTGTACACACACACACACACACTGTAGTTTATTCTGGCTCAGTCCCACACACACACACACACCGTCCTGCTGCCCCAAATACTCACTACAGCACCAAATGTGGATTAATCCACCGCTGAAAATAGTCCCCAACAAGTGCACTATTTCCTCCTGTTTGAGCAACGTTTGCTAAAAACTACAACGAGCAGCAAGACTTTTTTAAACTAGATTTGTTTTCTAAAGATTTACATTCTCAGTAGGATCCAGTGCCCTTGGGTCTGAGAGCCACAGACAGTTTAGGGAAGTCGAGAAGCCTTGAGAGGTGGACTGACAAATGTTGGCTTTTATTCTTTAAAACATCCGCTTTCACCAACTTGCAGAGATTAAGGTTTGACATATGTAAAAATTCTCTTTCCGTGATGTAAAATCATCTTTGTGGGATTTTAATGCACTCACTCACTCACACACACACACACACACACACACACACACACACACACACTGTGGTATTTTACACAATACAGATGGGCACTCTGGTATTCTGGTGATGTATTTCGTGGACACTCTCACACACACACACACACACACACACACACACACACACACACACACACACACACACACACACACAGGCCTGGGAGTAAACACACACACGCCGTCTATGTTCCATTTAGACTGTATATTTACTCTGCATTACGAGGTTAATGAGGTGAAGCCTCTCTCTCTCTCTCTCTCTAATGGATCTCTACCTCTCTCGCCCTCTCTTCCTCATACGTCTGTCTTTAACTCTCTCACCTCTGTCACTTTTCCTCTTCCCTTGTTTTTCTTTTCTCTCTTTTACAATCATCCCTAATGTCGCTCTTTTGATCTTTGCTTTCCGTTTTTCTATCCTCTGTTTCATCTTCTCTGTCTTCATCTCTCTCCGTTTACCAAATAGCTGATGTCACTTTTTCCATTTCCCTCTAATGGAGGCAGAAACACAGAGCGATGGACGGAGAGGAAAAATAGCCAAAGATGAAGAAGGATGGATAGAAAGTGAAGGAGGCAACGAGGAAGGATGAAAAGGTGACAGCTGTGGGGGGGGGGTTGAAGGATCCGAGAGGCAGCGTGGGGGAAAATGAAGGAAGGTGGAGAGAAAGAGGGGAGGAAACAAGTGATGAGAGAGGTGAGGTGAGGGGGGAGAGAAGGAGGTGTAACATGATGAAATGATGTGCGTTTAAAGAACGAAGATAGAGAGAGCGGTGGAAGATGATGGGTAATGAAAAGATAAAAAGTGAGAAACATGTCTGGGACAAACAGTGACCCACCCATAAAAAGGTTTATTATTGATTTTTAAAAGAGGAAATCCACCCAAAAACACTGCTGCTGGGCGATCTAACGGCTCACTTCTTCTTCAGACTCAGAACATCCTGTGAGTTTTATTTAACTCTTAAAGAGTGTAAAATAGCTGCCGATAAATACGCAGACGGAGCAAAAAACTAAAAGTCGTAGTGCTACATGTAGCCCTACTAAGATCACTAATAATTTTATCATATGATGCACAAAGTACTGTGAATAAAATAAGTCAAATAAACCGCAGGACGTAGAGGATGAGACAACGTTGTTGACTCTGTAAAAACGGGCAAAAGAGGTAAAAGATACTTATAAAAAAGTTGCACAACCACAATAAGAATCGGAGCAGCACTCCCTCTATATTTATATTTATATTTTCTGGCATTTTGCATGGATGAATTCATGAATATCCTGCAAAACACACTAAATTCGTCTTTCAATGCTGGTGAACTGAAATAGGGAGCAGAATTCTTAATTTAAATGAGAAAATTGATGAGTTATTAGAGGATTGACTGCGATAAGAGGAGGCGATGTCGCTAATGCTAAGAGAATACTTTTCTTCCTTCATGCGATAACTTTACAACTCACCGCTGTTTCCCAGCAGAGACGACGCTCCCTCTTGCACACCAGGCGTCAAATATCAGGCAAGAACTGCAGCTCTTATCATACCATCATCATCATCATCATCATATCATCTGAATAAAAATGTAGCAGACACCTACAAACTGCTATTCAACAAACAGATGAAGCTAGCAATGGTACACGTTCTCAAACTAACTGCTACAAAGCAAACCGTCAAATTTCTCCTGATGTCTCAAAATGACTACAGTGCGCCACAATGATCAGTTTCACATCAGCTGTCATTATTTCCACTCATATTATCAGTCTTATTAGATCAGTATTAATTAAAGGACTGAGGTGTAAAGAGGAAGAAACGGAAGAATGAAAAGAAGAGGAGGAAAAAAAGAAACTAGGAAGATGTTAAGAGATAGAGGAAGAAGGAGGAAGAAAAGAACAACAGAAAGCAATGAGCAATGTGAAGAGATAATTAGAAAACAGTAAGACGAACAAAAGGGCAAAGAAGAAAAGATGAAGAGTGAAAACAATGAACGTGAAACGACAGACAGAAAATAAAGAAGGGAGGAAGCAAAGGGGACTGAATGAAATGATGGAGGGATGGAAGAAAGAAGGAGCGAGAGGAGAACAGAGACATTCCCAGACAGAACAGCCAGGCTGTTAAAACACACACACACACACACACACACACACACACACACACACACACACACACACACACACACACCTCGCTCCGTCATTAGTCTTCATTAGAGTCTTTATGAGGAAAATTAGAAAGGGAGTTTCCTCCCAAACTGAGCCCTGGGGTCCAACCTGCTGGTGTGTGTGTGTGTAATTGTGGTTAATTTCTACATGGGGTTCAGTAGATGAAGGAAGGATATATGTGTGTGTTTGGGGGGGGGGGGGGGGTTGTGGTCTACATAAGTATGATACACACAATCACGATGAACCTGTGTGTTTTCATGAGGAGAGAAGAGCCGACGATGACAGGAAGAGAGAGAGAGAGTGAAAAAATAAAAGATGGAAAGATGTGAGGGAAAAACACAATGTCCACTACTGAACTACAACGCCAACATTAGTTTGTGCAGCGTAAAGCTATTTCTCATGATCGCAGGTCAGGTGTAAAGACAAAAAAAATAAAAATAAAATAAAATAGCCCACTAACCCTTCGAAAGGACAAATATTCAGCCTACATTTCTGATTCACAACGCTGTAATACATGTTGTTGTTGTTGTTGAACAAAGAAGAACACTTGATTCTTCACAGATCTGAGATTCATTCATCACTTTGAATGCAGGACTGGTTTTTACTGAAACAAATGATCTGAATGCATCTTCCAGCCCTGCTGAAAGGTTTACAGCCTGAGCTCATCCTCAGCCCTGGATCTGCATGTTCAGCATGTTCACAATAAACAACTAAATACGGTTCTTCTGGAGAGGAAACAATAATGTGTGCATTCAGCTCTGCTGTGCAGAATCTCAGTGTGTTTACTGGACATACGGTCCGACCTCATGTTGTCCACTTAACTGAGGACTCACGCGGATGATCTGGTCATGTAAATCATATGATCCGATACTGACGCAGCCTGCTGCTGACAGACTGGACCACAGACTGGAGGCTTTGAGTCCTCATAAACCTGTTAGAGAACAACGTCTCCACAAACAGCTTCGTCCCCCACGATGTACGTTTACACAACCTCACCCCTGAAATAAAGAATGAAAGAGTGAGTGTGTGTGTGTGTGTGTGTGTCCTGTCCTCTTGTTGCTGACAGCTTCTCATTATCCACCGACAGCTGGAGGAGGTCATCACTACCCCGTCACACACACACACACACACACACACACAATACTTGTGAGGACCCTTATTGACATAATGCCTTCTCTAGCCCCTAACCTGATTCATCGCTTTCCAAAAATATATTTTTATAAACTGGCCTCACTTTCACTTTTTCAGAAATTATCTTACAAAAAAAATGGCCTTCCTGTCCAAAATGTCCACTTTTAAAAAATGTCCTTCCCAAAATCTCCTCCCTTCAGAAAAATCTCTCTCAATAAAATAAAATCCTCACTTTCCATTGAACAATTAACTCTTTCCTTCATTTAATTGATTAAAACATAATCCAGGTGGCATTCAAATATTTGCTAATAATGTAAATTTAAGAGACAAAAACAGATTAGTTGGTCTTTACCATCTTATCTACTAGTTTGCACGCTCCTGATGGCTGCACCACATATTCAAATGTCTCGTTTTGTCCGACGTGCAGTCTGAAACCCACAGATATTCAGTTTACAATCACAGAAGACTCAGAAAAGCAGCAAATCTTCACATTTTAGAAGCTGGAACCAGAGAACTTTGGCATTTTTTCTCGAAGAAATTATTATTCGATTATCAAACTTGTTGCAGATTAATTTTGTAATTGATAGACTAATCGTTGCAGCTCTAGTCACAGCAGCAACGGAGGGAGGTTTTGAGGAGAATCTGCTGCTTTTCCTGACATGATATTCTGGTGTCTGCACTTTTTATTCCTGCAGGTACAGCTGGTAAACAGCACGTGTATCACGCCTAACTAGGATTGAGAGGTTGAGTTGGTCATCTTGGAAAGATTTACTTTGCACGCTCACTGAGCGAGATAATAAGTGTGTGTGTGTGTGTGTGTGTGTGCCGACCAATGACAAGTGTTTAGTGTGTGTGTGTGTGTGTGTCCGCCTATCGGACTGGTAAAACAATAAACACCACCCTATTCTCCATCTCTCTCATCTCTCACACACACACACTTATTTGCTTTGTCCTCTCTTTTTCAAATTTCACCCACACACACACTCATGTACATACAGACAAAAGTACATACACACCAACACACGTATACCTTCATCTCTTTCACACACACAGACACACAGACACACACACACACACACACACACACAATAAACACTTGTCATTGGTCGGCATCAGTCGTTCATTCTTGCCGGAGCGAGGGATTTGTTTTTGTTCCTCCTGTCATTCGCCCATTTGACTTGATGGATGGTGGGTGGTGACGCAAAACACCTGCCACACACACACACACACACACACACACACACTAAATCATAACATACAATAAGTGATGTTTTTGCATATGTGCAAATCAAATTCATTTGAAAACAGCAAACAAACACAACATTTAAGGTCACGCATGCAAATGTATTTCCATGTGAACACATGCAAAAGGTTACAATAAACAACATCCATCGCTTAATGCTAACCTCATCCTCCACTATGAAAAGTGAAGTTAAATTATGTTTTTTCTATTCTTGCGAGGACCAAATAAAGAAATATACATACACAGTGTCGACACCATCAGGGTGCACAGACAGATTCCTCTTGCCATGGTTGACTTCCTATGTGGCCTGCACTGTAAACAACAGTTTATCACCATGGAGGACAAATGGACAGCAGCAGCACAGACAACATGAGGAGCAGAGGAGGACATGACCCTGTGAGGCCGCGGTTCAAATCCCACACAGAGCTGGGAAATGTGAGTACCGCCCTCCTCAGTAACTATCAACCGAGTGACCCTTGAGCAAGTACATAACTAGCAGCTAATGAGCCGGTTGAGACCAGACCAGAGCCTAAAAGGAGAGCGAAGCGTGAACGTTTACGTAGCACGACCCCAAATTAATGATAATACTGCTCTGTTGTTGCTTTATCAAACAATATGGTTGTTTGTTTAGGTGTTTTTCTGCCCACTAGTGGCCAAGAAACGATTCACTTCAAGCACCGACTGTTTCATACGTCGAACCCCTTCTTCATAGTTTGGTGTCATCGTTAAGTCACACTGGCACACACAAGACATCCACGTCTACAGCTAACTTTCATTTTCATTACTGATTAGTCTATACTGATTAGTGTCTAAAAATAGAAAATACAAAATTTCCCAGAACTGAAATTTCCTTGTTTATTCAAAACAGGGAAAAAATACGTTTCTCTCACTGGAGAGGCTGGAACCAAAAAAATGATTAGCATTTTTGCTAAAACAAGATAACAGCCACGCTAGCAGCTCTGCAAGGCTGTGTTAGGCACAATGTTGCTTTGAGCTAAATGCTAATGTCAGCATGCTAACATGCTGATGTTTAGCAGGTATGTTTACCATGTTCACCATCTTAATTTAGCATGCTAACCTTTGCTTGTTAGCACTAAACACAAAGTGCAGCTGAGGCTGATGGGGATGTCATCAGTTTAGTAAGTACTGGACCAATTTAAGTTTTGACCTGATAGAGGAAAGGTCATACGATCACCAAAGTTAACACAATTCATCCTGCGGGGGACATGAATGCAAAAAATGCCATGGCAATAAATGCAATAGTTGTTGAGATGTTTCAGTCTGGACCAAAGCGGTGGCCCGACAGACGGACCTCGCCATCCAAGAGCCTCAACTCTAGCGTGGACAAAAATTAAACACATACTCTATTATACAAACTTCTCCATTCTTTGTTGAGAATGAACATGTAATTACAAACATACAAAAAAAAAGGTGTATAAAAAAGGTGTCCTACAACATTTATAGTACCACTCACATGCCAAAGGACGGCATGCCTGAGTAGACTGGCGTATCCTGAAAACAACATATGGCGCGTAGCGACGATGCCACAAGTCTGTAGATGAAGGGAGTGAAAACTGAGCCAAAACAGCCGAGGATTCAAAGTGTTCATACAGCTTTAAGTACAACATCAAGGGCTGTTTTCCGTCAATTTAAAACGTTCAAGTGCAATTAAACAATCGTGGTGATGAATGGATAAATCCTGATAAATAATCCGGATGCCAAAAAATTAAAATGGAGCGGACCATTCTGGACGTAAACCATCACAGAGAGAAAGAGACAGATAAACACTGACACTGATGTAAACATGGACAACAGGATGTGAATATCATCAGCCAAAATGTCGGAACAACTATTTCTGTCAGTTGTGATTCTGGGGGTGGGAAAGTGTTTGTGTGTGTGTGTGTGTGTGTGTGGCCCATATGGTATCATGGGAATAAAATGAGAAAGCCACACACACACAGAGGGTAATGACAAAACTGGACTCTTCAGATTGATACCAAATTAGAAGCATTTTTTTTGTTGTTTTTTTCCAAACAGACCATGAGGAGCTTGGCAGGCGGGATGAACACTTGACGAGAGAGAGAGGTAGAGGCAAAGAGAGCGAGAGAGAGATGGAGGGGGGGGAGAGGGGGGTAAGTGAGAGGTGGAGAGAGAGGGAACGTGAGAAATAAAAAGGGAAAGGATGGATGGAGGAATTAAAATAACTGTAAAAAAGGAATGAGGGCTGGTGAGGTGGAAATGGATCCATGGGGACTCAGTGTGGGTGTGTGTTGTTTTAGCTGGGCGGCCTTGGATTCCTTGTTGACCTTTACAAAGATAGCAGCTGGTCGTCTCTTACAGTTTCAAGTTTGGTTTGTGTTCTGGTTCGACCACAACAATCTGAAAAGCAGATGGAGGGAGGAGGAGAGAGCCGAGCGACAGAGAAGACATTCCTCTGTCGTTCGTCGACCTCTCTGGAAGGAAAAGGAACCGAGAGAAAGACCGAAAAATGGCTCAACTGGACGCGAGAGAAAATGAATTTGGCAAATATTTATTTTTTGCTCTGTTAGTCTTTCATCCAAATAAAGCTTTCACGTCGCCTGAGGAAGAAAGAGAAAAGTAAACTGAGTTTGGCTGAGCTGCGTTCTTTTAACTTTCATGCCAAGAAAAAAAACACTTTGAATTTAGTTGAAAGGAGTTTTCACAGAAAGTTAGAGCTGGTCGACTTTGGACAAAAACTTCTTGCACATGTCTAATTATTTTAGGGTAGATCTCATCAAGTGGCGACCATCATGGGCACAAGCTGAAGCCTTAAAGAGCCACTTAACCCATTTTAGCTTGAACACCCCCCCCCCCCACACACACACACACACACAGCCACTACCACCTTAAGATATCATAAAAAAGCATTCAAATCCAAAATTTGCCAAGTTTCATGTTTTCGGCGTGAGACACCCACGATACGATGATATTGCAATAACATATATTACGATATATTACAATTTATTACCTTTTCTCAGCTGCAAATTATGTCCCCAAGGGAAAAGTTTGACAACATCCGTTTTATGTCAGAAAACCATAAATCACAAATGTCTTTCTTTCACCTGACAAACTGTTTGTATTACAGCCTACACAGTCCAAACATGAGTGGACTGCTGTAGTGTTGCAGGTATTTTATACAATGCCACTTGTACAAAAAAGTTATGCAATTGATCAACTATCAACCACTTTGTTCCCTCTGGTAACTCACCGTGTGGTTATGAAAAGGTTAAAAGGATCTTGCTTTCTTATGACCAAACTGTACAGCATTAACAGATTTGACAATGAGGCAAAAATAGCAAATGACACCACAGGGAAGAGATGATGGATGGATGGATGGATGGATGATGGAGGGATGATTCAAACAGAGAGAGAGAGAGATGGAGGGATGAAGCGATGAGACATGAAGGGGAGTGTGATATGCCATCCTCCGGTCTGCTTTACTATCATTTCACAGCCTAAACGTGCAAAGGTCAGCTGTTATTAATGGCAGGCCCTGAGGAGTGTGTGAGTGTGTCTATGTATGCAAATGTGCGTGAGACAAGTGTGAAGGCTTGCATGTCACACCTTTCTGCTCTAAATGCCACGTAGCCTGCCATTAGTGTCGTTGCTGTATCATCCCCACGGGGCTGGAGGCTCAGGGTGCGCCTGGAAATTTGACCTGACGCTCCCTTTACTGCTTCCGTCTACAACATGAGCGGTTTTATTTTTCTGTTGCGAGCTAAAATCTGTAGTCTGCTTTCCATCTGAAGCTGCTGGATTTTTCTCTCTTCTGCTTTTCTACACATTGTATGAGTGTAAAACAAAAATCTATCAGTGTTATATCGTCTACATCTACACAAAAAAATCAAGTGTCCTAGTTAATGGTAATTAATTTGTGTGTAATTGTATAATCTTTCAAAATACTGTGATGGTATGTTCTTCTCCATTTGTCCCCAGGACGGATCATTATTACACAAGTAGAATTGACACAATTATAAAAGTCATACAATAAGATTATTTACCTAAAAATTCAAGTTCTCCAATGGCGAACCAGCAGGTTAAGCTATATGACGCGTTTATCATCGAGTTAGCGGAGCATTGTTAGCGGTGCACAACAAGATACAAACATATTCAGCACTACTTTGAGCTGTTATATGAGCCTCCAACATGTCGCCTCCGTCACGTCAACGTAAACAATCCATTTCACCTTTCCGTGTTGTACAATGGAAAGCCATTCGCAGCATGCAGGCACAGCTTAAATGGTCACAGTTCACAGCTCAGCTCAGCTGCAGTACTCTCCCCCCTCTTGAAAAACAGCATCAGATTAATTCAGAGGTACTGCGTCCAGAATAAACAACAGATTCAAACTACTCAGCACTATGGGAAGTGGAGGG